>NW_010287903.1:0-93686 GCF_000700745.2 Antrostomus carolinensis
TTCAGCTTTGGTGAGGCCACACCTTGAATACCGGGTTGAGTTTTGGGCCTCTCATTACAAGAAGGACATTGAGGCACTGGAGTGTGTCCAGAGAAGTGCAACAAAGCTGGTGAAGGGAATGGAGAACAAGTGTGATGAGGAATGGCTGAGGGAACTGGTGTTGTTTAGCCTAGAGAAGAGGAGGCTGAGGGGAGACCTTATCACTGTCTACAACTACTTGAAAGGAAGGTGTAGCGAGGCGGGTGTGTGTCTTTTCTCCCAGGTAACCAGTAAGAGGAAATGGCCTCGAGTTGCACCAAGGGAGGTACAGATTGGATGTCAGGAAAATTTCTTCACTGAAAGGGTTCTCAGGCACTGGAATGGGCTGCCTAGGGAAATAGTTGAGTCACCATCCCTGGAGGTATTTAAAAGATGGGTAGATGGGGTGCTCAGAGATATGGTTTAGTAGTAGATAGGTACAGTTGGACTCAATGATCTCAAGGGTCGTTTCCAAGCAGACAATTCTATGATTCTATGATCATCAAGTCCAATCATTAACCTCACACTGACAAGTCCTCAACTAACCCATGTCCCTCAGCACTGTGTCTACATGACTCTCAAATCCCTCCAGGGATGGGGACTCGACCACTGCCCTGGGCAACCCCTTCCAATGCCTGAGAACCTTTTCAGCAGAGAAATTCTTCCACGGTGTTCGTAGTGCTCTCTGAATTGTCCCTCTTCCCATCAGAAATTCACACAAGTGAAACAAAGTGTGAGGGTGAGAGATGTTCTGGCTTTGCTTGTCAGAATAACTGCACTGAAACAAAGGGAAAAACAGGCAATTATCTCAGGAAAAGATAATGTGCTGAGATTATAGTTGAGCCATTAAAATAGGCATAATGCAGGATTCGGTGGTTCAGTTTACCAGCACTAACTCTAAATGCTAAAAAGACACTTAGCTCAGGAGGCTTTTCATGCTAATCACCTCTTCTAGCTAATGGAGAAAGGTGCTTAAAACCAGCTGGAATGAATCCAAGTCTATTAGAAAGATCCCAGTTCTTCAGTCCCCAAGAATAATTTGTCCCTGGCATCGCATTTAATAATTAATTTTAAGAAGGAGGGAGAGGAAAAGAAAACCCACTGCAAACAGCATAATGTCACTTCTAACCTCAGTACAATGTTGAAGAAAAAATAGCAATCTGGCTGTCAGCAGATCAGTGACACAAACTCCTCTAGGAAGCAGCATGACTGAGAGGGCAAGGATCATATCAAAGACACTGGTCTCAGA
The DNA here is from genome assembly GCF_000700745.2 of Antrostomus carolinensis. NCBI lineage: Eukaryota > Metazoa > Chordata > Aves > Caprimulgiformes > Caprimulgidae > Antrostomus > Antrostomus carolinensis. Next base: position 1,268 of record NW_010287903.1, read on the forward strand.
AGCTCAGTTCAAAGCCAGCAGGGATATCAGTGGTATAGCAGGCTTGAGGAAGACACTGGAAGGGCAAATTTATATTTTTATTTTCATTTCACGTCCCCCTGTTTTAATATAACAAAAGATAAAGGGGGCATAAACCTTACCATGTACCAAACAGCTGTCAGGATTTTGATTTAAAGTCTCTCTCATCTATATAAGACCAAGTGTGTACTTAGATTTCTGGTTACCATGGTGGAAAAAAACCCATGAACACTAGATGGAAAATTCTAGACATTAAAACTGATTAGTGACAGATTGATGTGGAAAGGTTAATGCACCTGCAAAGATCCGGTGCAGAAAGGGAACCTTTCCTGGCTGAATCACACTGCAAGTGCAGTCTCCTGAGCTGTGCTGCACAATTGCAAATAATGGCAGTTTTATTTGAGGGAATGGTATTTTGAGGAAGAGTTAATTTGTGTTGCTTAGCAAATATAAAGACTTAGCAATAAAAAGAGTTATTTGAAGCACAAACTCTGCTGGTGTAAGCATTTCTCCAGTCTAATGTGCAGATACACACACACACACACGATGTACAAGAAGACATTATGAATAGATATTGTAAATGTGTTACGGCTTCTGGACTTAACATAGCAGCAAAAAATCATGGTGAAAGTTGAACCACCTATAATTATGGACTCTTCTTACAGACATTTTCTTCTGTGAGTAGAAATCAATTGCAGGTGACCCAAGTGCAGGACCTGGCACTTGGCCTTGTTGAACCTCATACAATTGGTCTTGGCCCAATTGATCCAGCCTGTCCAGATCCCTTTGTAGAGCAAAGCTACCCTCAAGCCCAACACTCCTGCCCAACTTGATGTCTTCTGCATACTTACTGAGGGTGCACCGGATCCCCTCATCCAGATCATTGATAAAGATATCAAGCAGAGCTGGCCCCAATACTGAACCCTGGGGAACACCACTTGTGACCAGCCACCAACTGGATTTAACTCCATTCCCCACAGCTCTTTGGACCTGGCCATCCAGTCAGTTTTCCACTCAGCGAAGAGTACACCCATCCAAGCCATGAGTTTCTGCAGGAGAATGCTGCAGAGCAAATTGCTGTGATACATGAGGGACTCAGCTGTGGGAAATGGTGTCAAAGGCTTTACTAAAGTCTGGCTTTGAAGCCAGGATCAGACTCACAGTGACAGGGCCCCTGAATAACCCAAAAACTGACAGGCATTATAGAATTTCAAAATGGATAGCTGAAATACTAATCAGATTTTCATCAAACTTCAGTAAGAACAGTTTGAATGCAACAAGGTCAAGCTGCTTTTCACATGTTCCCAAGTATCCAATATCAGAGTAAGGCTTACAAGAAAATTGCATGGAGAAAGGATTTTGTGTCAAGAGCCACATTTAATCACTGACAAAAAAATTAGATTCTCCAAGATCATCCTTGTCAAAGTATTACTTTCGGAAAAGTTTGGGCAGATTTGAGATAAATTTTAGCCTATTTCAAGTGGGAGTGAAATGCTCAACTAAATTCGTTATTTGGGCAAAGAAAGATGAAACTAATGGTACTAATGAGAATTAACATGAAGAGCTATACTTCCAGCTGTGTTGTCAGATTTTTTTGGCAAACTCTGCCAAAAGCAGTCCTACTGCCCAGACTTTCTGTTAATTTATGAAGCAGCAAAGGGACTGTTCAAAGATGACATGATATCCAAGATTTTATTTTAGCTCAAGAGTGATGAAGAGAAGTTCAGCACAGAATAATTGCTAGCCAGTTAGTAGCTCTACTTTGAGGAAAACACCATCTCTGCAGGCATAATCACCAAATATGAGGGAGGAGATGTGAAAGCAACACCAAACTCAGAGTGATGGAACAACCCAAACCATGCCCATTCAAGCATTTCCCTTTTTAACAAGTTCATTGTTAAGTCCAACTTTGGCACTGTCTGTGAGAGAGAGTATGGTCTCAGTGATGTGTAGACTCACGTGGAGATGTGCTGAGCATATACGGTGTCATGGACCTTTGCACTTCTCAGTTTTCTGGAAACGTGTAGAAAAAGAATAGTTGGTCACATGTAATAAATATGCAGAGACAGACTGTGGAAACTGCCCAGGCTCTGAATCAACAATGAGACCCTGTTGGAATACAACAGACATAACAGTTAAGAAATGTCAACTGAGAACCCCCTCTGACTTCTGGTGATTTCTGTCAAGCTGCAGGCAGTGGCACTGCTGAGCCTTTGTCTGGCTGTAAGGATTACTGCTTGTGCACTTAGTGCAGTATTTTGTGCCTGCATATCAGTGACAAGTGTTTGAAGGTTTCAGGTGAGACTGAAAATGTTACTGAAGGAAGCTGGCATTGACATTCTTTTACCTAGATATGAAAAAACAGGCTGTCATGAATGAAGGTTGCTTATTTGACAGGAATACCAGTCAGGTAACTTAGCGGTGATCAGGACACAGACAGTATGTATACACCCACCTGTACAGCTTGCAACGTATCTGGAAATATTGCCTACAGAGCAAATTCCTATGATACATGAGGGACTCAGCAGAAGATATACAGAGCAGACAGGTTTTTGTGGTTTTTAAATGAATTTTCCAGCTTTTAACACTCCACAAACTGATAGTATCTACTGCTTTATTGCAAGGGAGAGTCATCTTGGTGTCTGAGTTTTAGAGTTTTTTGCAACTTAACAGTCAGCAAACACAACTTTCCAGTCAGCAGAGTAAATCATTACTTACAACCCAAAATTGTATTTCCAGCATATAGCAAAATCCAGTAACAATATTTGATCTCAAGTCTGCAAGCACTACAAGGAGATGTCTAACTTCAAGCATGCAACTACTCTGAATTATTAAGTCTCTCATCCATAGTGGAACAGTATTCGTGTTTTCATTGTAAAGTTCTTCCTCCAGCAATTCTTATCTTTCTAAATTGTCATGTCACATATATGAGCTTTCCAAAGGTGTTCAAAGAAGTCTGTAAAGTATTTTGAAGAACTAAACCAGCTGGAGTTCTTCTATTCCTAGTAAAACAACTTATTTATTTTTGTATCTCATGGTCAGTTGCTCCAATATTCCATTTTTGCAGCACACATAATAAATCCTGCCTATAAAGAGCAATTAACAAATATCAGAAGTTCTTTTCTGAATTGCTCACAATGAACCAGGTATGTAACCATTGTCACAAACTATCAGCCTCTTCTTCAAAATTTGTCATTATTTAAACTACACTAAAATTAATAAGTTGAAACAGTTTTAATTAACTCATGAAGAGTTAAACAGTTGGCAACTTCACAATACAGATTAATTATCTCCAAGTTCACTCTTATTTAATGCATGAACATACCTTTATTTAAAACAAATAAAATGTACCAAAAAGTGAGTTTTGTCCTAAGCAGGTGGAACTCCCATTAAAGTTGATAAGCTGAGGTGGCTTGATGTGATTTCCAATTAATTTTTATCTCAGTAGGAATTGTCTGGAAATACAATGATTAACAAATAACTTTCCAAATAGAAAGAGAAGTTAATTCCAGTATTATCTGGATGGTATAATTCCAGTAACCAACAGCCATAAGTAGCAACCCTCAGGTGTACACATGCATTAGTTTCCTGACAGATCAGGTGTGTTTTTCCAATCAACAACCAAAAGCAGAGGCCAAATGGAATAGTGAAGTGCCAAACTGTTACATGTACATAATATTTGTTTATTTAAGCATTTGGTGAATTCCCCACAGTGTTAAATCCAGAAAGCTGGACTGATTTGCAATTAAATTAACAAGTCATGGGAAAAAAAGAAAAAAAAAAACACAACAAAAAAACCCCCAAAACTAAAACTATATCTTCTTTGAACATCATATTTATCCTTAGGTTTATAATGTATTATTAGAGGTTTCTAATTTGTAAAATCTCTAAGTAAAATCTGTTGCCTGGTGCTCCAGTTTGCCTTTTGGCTCAGTGAACAAATTGCAAAGGCTGAGACAGAAGCAACTGCCACTGTTTATAATGGGAAGTTCAGTGCCTCTGTTGGATTTTGAATGAAGAATTGAGGGCTCCCATTGACTTCAGAAGGTTTCAGGTCAAGCATGAAAGTCAGCAATCAGTCATGAAATTTTCTGTGTTTGCAGTGCTGTCTACAATTAGGAAAGCATTAATCACAACACATCAGTGCAATCAAGTGTCAAAGTCCAGACACTGTTTGGCTGGGGCTGTTGAAATGTAAGTAATAAGCATCTGTTGATTTTCTCTAGATTCCTGTCTTATTAAGGCAATTTAATTCAAATACATAATCACAGGGAGCAGAAGCTCTGAAACAAATGAAAATCTAAGGCAGAAATAAGAAAAGAGGAGGTAGCTTGAAAGGTGAAAAAAAAACAAACCCCAAACTTCTGTGAAAGAAAGATGTGTATGCATGCAGGTAATAATGACAGACTTTGAGTAGAAGGGACTTGTGTCAAAAGTACACCAAGAGGCAGAATTTCCCTCTTAAAAAACCCCAACAGCCTCTAATATTGTGTTCCAAATCAATTGCAGAGACAAACTGAAATGAAAATTATGGATTCCATTCATCTCTCTTCTGTAGAGTATTTTATGACACCGATACCAATTTCTGATTCGGATTCCATTCATCCTGTAGCGTATTTTATGACACCGATACCAATTTCTGATTTTAAAGGTATTGGCAGCTAAAGTCACAGAATGGTGTCTAAGAAGGTTTCACAAAACATTAAAGTAGGTTAGATATGTAAATACCTTTGCAATTTCTGCCCCAAGGTCGATAATTAGTACCACAAATTAAGTTCTTACATATGCAAATAGAATTGTTTGCTGCCACAACTAATTAGAATATGTAACTCTGTGCTGTGTTGATTTTGAGTGAGGAATAAACACACAAATTTAAAACACCGGTGTTTAAAACTCCCCTCTTCTATTTGTGATACTCTGATCCTCCTAAAACTGGCAAATATATGCATAGGGACAGTGTGTACATGTGTAGGAGAACAACAAGTGGGAGAAAGAAATCAAAATTTTTCCATCTGTACAAAATGTCAACATACTGTCTATAAAAAACCATCAACAAAATCCTCAGAAGAATGATTGAGTCTGGTCAAGTTGTAATCTGTACCTTCACTGACAGTAAGAGTTAATCAAAGCTGCAATGCAATGTTTCCTTAAGTTGAGAAGTTGGAAGGAAAATATGTAGCACTTCCAAAAATGCTATAAGTTTGGTTGATGCTAGTTGGCATACATACAATCAAAAGTTTAAACAGAAGGTTAATAGTCCAGGAGAAGGCTGGTGCTGAAAAATAACACTTCAAGCAGATGCAGTTGAACTGCCTTGTCGGTTCCCACTGCCAGAATGTGCTTCTGAGAAATGTAAGTGACAGCCAGAGAAATAGATTATTGTCAGGTCCTAACATCAGTGTTCCATTATTTGTTATCTTTCACTTATCTCACTTGCTTTTAATCTCATAATGCAAATTCAGTGCTTTGCTTCTCTAAAACTCAAAAAGTCTGCCTTGTGTTAGGAGTGATCACAAAGCACATCTAAAAAATGCAAGGAACAGTTTTTCCTTCAAAATCAGTGAATTCAAATAATGTGTGGCATCCACACAGTGTTTTGGGTCCCGCAATCCAGAAGAGTTTTGGAAATTTCAAAATGTGGGAAGTATTTCTCCCTAGACCACAAGGGTCATTTTGATACTGAGTGCCAGGATAAAAGGAAAAATCTTCCCTAACCAGAGCTAACAGCACCTTCTTGTAAGGGGTGGGCAGCAGAGAAACAATTTACAGTATCAAGTGATCAAAAACTATCTAGGGGCTTTCACAAATAATTTGTTGCAAACTTCTGTCAAAAAAACCCAAAACAAAAACAAACAAACAAAAAACCCCACAACAACAAGTAAAGGGAGGATATGTCACAGGGAAATTATAGGGGAAAAGTAGATTAAGTCACATAGTATCTTCAGTAGGGCCAAATGGAGGTATCAAAATATAACAAGGGCTGTAATGAGAAGTCTAAGATACCGTAACTGCAGACTCTAAGCAGCAGTAGGTTCCTGCTGGTACCTAAAATGGGCCATAATCCTCCATATTCTACTTCAGAAATTGCATCTTGTGCAGCTGGGGGATGAAACAGCCATTTGGTCTCTTTAAGAACCATGTTAGAAGCCAGAAAGAACAGGAGAAAGCAGCAGCTTGGCTAGTGTGATACACAAATCATTTTTTCACAGAGAAAACATATTATTGCCTTTATGCATTAAAATAATAATCATGGAGAAGAAAAACACAGTAAAGTAAGATAAGAGTACAAGAGCTATAGAGCTTCAATGATTCCAGAATGGAAGTGCAGACACTTTTTTGCAATTTAGCTGCAAAAAAGGAAAGCCATTGCTAGCAATAGTCTGTACATTCCTTAGGTAGAAAAATATACAGCATAAACAGTTTACATTTTCAGTGGGGAGCATCCTTTGGTGCATCAAGCTGTCATGCAGCTTAGCAGCATGACACATCTTCGTGATTAAATGCCAGTTCCCTGGCAAACCCCAAAAAACCAAAACAAGTGAATTTTTCAGTGGAGAAAGCCACTGTTCTTTTATCTTGTACAGTGGCTCTCACAGATGAAAAGACACAGCAGCAGGATGGTAGAAATTAAAGTCTAACAGCAGGTGAACTGTAGGTTGAACATACCACTTCACAGGGTATCTCCACCTGCCTTCAGTCTCACTCCTCTGTTTGGGCAAAATACACCATTACTTAAAAATCTGCCTTCAGCTGTTGGCTACACAACACGCTGGACCTTGGAAAGCAGTTGCAATGGAAGTGCACGTATTTTAGTTTGAAATTCCCAAAAAAGCCAAGTTAACTCAGTTACTCAGGCACATGACACTGGTGAAGTGACAAACTGTCAGAAAGCAGCAAGGGCCACTACGTGTGGAAGGGAAGGTGAGCTGGATGGTGAGCACGACAAGCAGGCTGGTGAGAGCAGTGACCCCACCAAGGAGCCGGCATGTAGAGCAGCAAGTCAGTGTCACATTCAGGGCTGAGGACAGTGACCAGGGTCAGACACAGCCCAGTGGCTGCCCGATGAGTCCTCAGTGACGAGGCAGGTCCAAGCCAGGAAGCCCATTAGTGTGGGTCTGGGTCTGGATCCAAGTTTGGAGGTCAGAGATTGGTGCAGACACAGCTGTAACATGGCTCCAAAGTAACATGCAGAAAGAATAGTAAACTCTCAGCTTAAAAGCGATTCCCAAGGGAAAGGAGGGGCAAGCCCTCACTTCTAGTGTTCTTTGCAGTAGCTTAAGCGAAGGAGCTGACAGCTCAGCCCACTGAACCCCTTAACGTAGCCAACTAAACTCCCCAAGGGCTCAAGAACCTGGCGCAAACTCAGGCTTTGCACTTGGACAAATGCAAAAACCATTGTAGCACACAGTAGAGGTCCATTTCATCATGCCTTGTATGTGACTCATCAGCCAGTCTGAAAAGCTGAATTAGCTGTGTTTCTTGAGAAGTTCACACTTTGCTTTCCCTCAGCTTGTTCACTATTACCAGTCCCACCAGTACGTTGCCATCTGAAAAGTCAGCTTAGGTTTACTTCAAATGGTACAAAAAAGTATTTTTTTGGTTGACTTAGTAGTGTTTATCCACCTTTGTTTTCTTTACACTGTTTACAGTTCCACAGAGGTCACATTCAGCAGCTGACCATGAAAAATATTCTCCTTAGATCAAAGAAAGCTACTGGGAGTTCAGCGCAGGAGCCGCAGTCACAAGGGGACTGATGAAATGCATACGCTGACACTTGACAGGATAGTGATTATCTCGTCGTTTAATAATAATGTGTTAATCATCTCAGAGTCATTATTCGCTCCCAGGCACACACTGTACTCCCATATTGATATTTAAAAAAAAAAAAACCAAACCAAACAAACCACACCAGAGGACATTTCTATAAGGCAAAACACGTGAAAACTAAAAGGATCTTGTCAGTGAAAATGGTTGTTTCATCTGTCCTCGAACACAAAACCAACAGAAAAGTGGTGTACTTTTGTGCTACTTCATGATAGTAACCCCAAATGGTTTGAGGTATAATTACATAGACTTTTTTTTACTAAATTTAATAATAATGTGAGCATAAAAGTATAACTTAGTCTTGGCATCATATGAACATGCTGTGGTATCATCAGCAAAAACTTCCCCCACACCAGTATCTTACTGGGTTGCAAAGGTTCCTGTGGGAGATCTGTCTTTGTTTCACCTTTAGGTGACACACCTAACTGTGACTTCCAAGAGAGTTGTCAGTCCCAGGTGCAGCAGTAGCTTTTAGTACTTTTTATCTGGATCATCTGTGATTTGTGGTCACAACTGTTTCCTGTATACTACCAAACAGTCCAGTGGCTTTTAATTTTGTCTGAACCTGTCTGAACTACAGGTGGGATACGAGTACTATGGGTGGTTGCAATGGACAGTAGGTGTTTGATTTGGGCATTCTCAGTCTGTGAATATTCCTTAAAAGCGTGCCTGAGTTTGATGGAGCCATCTAGCCCATGGGGAAACTGCTCCTTCCCATGGAAGCAACTGAGCTTGTTTGGTGAAGATGGTCCCACTGGCACAAAATGGCAAAAGAAGAATGAGAAAATCACAGTAAGGAGTTTTGCCTGTAGCCCAAACAAAGACCGTGAGACTCCTCATGCTCCCGTGAAGAAAATTTATAAGGACTGGAACAGAAAGTCATTAAGTTGTCAAAAAGTAAATCTGGAAGGAAAGACATGATCTGCAAACTCACAAACAGCAAAGACAGACATTTTTTTAAATGTGTGTTCACTTTAGAGTTGGTTAGAAAGAAATAAGTTAATTGCTGTAGTTTATATTCTGATACAACCTGACTTATGAGTTTAAAAGTCTTTTGAGGGTACTCACTCAGTGTAGATCTATACAGACTCAACTTGGAGGTCGGACTGGTCCCAGGTCCTGTCACAGGTCTGAACTACATTTGTTTGGAGTTTGCTGTACCCCAGACAAGTGCAAACAGTGAGCCCAGTCCCTGCTGCTGCTTCATAAGGCACATACAAAATGAACTGAAGTTCATGGGAGTTTGTAAGAAGGTCATGTCCTGATGCTAAGAGAAATTATTTATTGAAATATATTTAGTCAAGATTTGTCTAAGTCTTCAAGCAATGAGGTTAAATATTTCCCTGGGAGAATTTTACACCATATAGTTAATTTCTGTATCAGAGTTTTTACTTTAGTATCCAGCCTAAATTTTCATTTCTTCCTTCCTTCTGCCTCAGAACACCCTAAATAATTCCTCTTCCTTCTTGCTGCTTATTCCATTTGTATGTTGTTGGCAAGTTCTTTGATTCTCAACCACTTAACCTTCCTTTCACCAACCTATAAATATTGATCCATCCCATTCTTCTCTCTTTTGTCTATTCAAAAATCCCTCAGCAGTTATTTCAGCTGTACACTGAATGACCTTCAATTTGTTTGTTGTAATGAGCTACCTAGAAATGCATGTATTCTATCAGAATTGTATGGAGATGAACAATTACCTCCTTATTCATGATGCATGAGTACAGGCACTCCAACAATTTCTCAGTCCTTCACATTATTGCTTTCTAGATTTGTCCATCACAGTAAGTATGTACAACTTGAATTATTTCTCTTGAGATAGATTAGCTGGCATCTTTCCAGGTTGGATCCAATTTTTGATGCATTTCATCCTTTTTAAGAACTACAAGAAGCAGATTACTTGTTTCCCAGTTGCTTTTTATCCTTTTTTTCATAACTCTGCCAGAGCACATCCAAAGCACAGTCAGGAGGTTTCATTTATATGTGAGTTACTTCTTTGTCTGGGTTATTAGTGACTGTGTTTTCCCAGGAGCTATCAGTGATCTCTCCTGTACAATTAGTCACCTTATTCTAACCCAGCATTCACCTGTTTATCAAACTGGGTCTTGATGTTACTCTTGCCTCACCATTAGCTTTAGGAAATAAACAATTATTTGGCTTACATTAAAAGCTATCATATCAATTGAATCATATTCCAGGAATGGAAACAACTGCAATCTTGGTGTATATATGCACAGATATATTTATGATAATGTGTATGATTCACTGCACAATTATAATTTTATATTTCATACTCAAAATTATTTCCATCAGTTTCTAATAATACAGTCGATACTGCAGCAACTGCTGCCTGCAGCAATAGCTCATGCAAGCTCACAGCCTTAGACGTTATGACAATACACAATGCAACCATAGTATAAACTGCCCTGAATGGTGAACTGAAGTCATCCAGAGCTTTCTGGAAATTTCTAATAACAAAATTTGTCTCAGTAGTCAGAGAATTACTTCTGTTTAATATTTATGTACCAAAGAAGCCTGAAAGTCTGTTTGAGGGAGTTATTCTCAGACCAGTCATCTGTTGAGAAGAAATTTGCCTTCTGCATTCCAGCCAAAGCAAATGAGATGCCATTGAGCTTTTGGAAGCAGAGCCCATAGCCACCTGCATCTTTCTGGCCTTAGTCTAAGTCTTTTTTCAGATTTAGACAAGCGAGACATCATGTAGCAAAATCCCACTGTTCAGGGCTTACAGCACCTGCTGAAAACATCTGGTTATTGCTATTTAGCTGGAGCTCAGAATTTTTTCTTTTCTGCCTCATGTGTTTCCTCAAGCTTGTCCTCAGAAAAGGTCACAGAATAGAAGAAAGTCCTCCCTTTCTGTGACCCTTGTATAATCCTATTGATTTATCCTGTGTTCAACCCAGTTAATTTCAATTTACCCTCTTATGATTTGTTTTCCTCAAAGTTAATAAACCTATGCTAACCATTTTAGTTCCAGCTATTATTTGTTTGTGCCAAACCACAGGGGAGAAAAATGAATGCTGATCTCCATCACTGTGCCTCTAAGCGATTCAGCACAGAAATCCCAGCCTGCAGCATGGCAAGCCCTGATGGCTTACACAGAGCTGGAGGCAGCTGCAGTGATGCTGGTGGACTGTGCAGCTGCTCCCAGTGCATGATCACACTGGGTGATACCTGTAGTTGGTTCAAGTAATTCCCTCGGGAACACTTACTGTATGGCTTGGTAGGGGATTCAGCATAAGTGTGATGAGCTTTCTGGGCTGTGACATAATTAAGGTTCTACACATCAACATACAGTCTGATCTACGACGTATCTTTCTTGTTATGCCTTTTATGCAAAAATCCTACAGGCAGCTTTCTGTGGCAATAGGTGCACCGTGGGGAGAACCCATCAGTACTGCTGACCAGCACGCAGCACAGAGGTCTTGACAGCAACGTAGCTGCTTTGGTGTGGTGCCAAATCTGAGGTAATAACACCAGCTTCACAGGCAGACTCATTAGTTCAGGAACATTGTGTTTAAAGAAGTTAGACTGCTCTCAGTTTCATTGTGTGGTGTAGATGTGCCCTTCACGATGCCTTCAGCATGGCAAGTTCTCTCCTGGCTGGCATCCTCTTCTGCCTTTGTACTTCTTTCAGTCAGATGTAACAACAAAACCTACAGATTTCATCACTTAGAAGACAAAATAAATCAGGAGAGATCAGGTTATATGACAATGTAATCAGTGAGCCTCCGGACCAAGCATATGTTTGAGTGATACATTGAACAGGGGTTTATTGTTAAGGAGTGGCCCCTGCATTCTCTCGTGACCGTCCTGTGAATGTATTTTGCAATGTTCTACGACCTCCACAAAACATGCTGGTATCTCCATGAATTCTGAGAGCTAAGTCACTCTCTGCAAGTTTTCTGATAACATTGTTACAGAAAGGTCAGAATTTCAGGATAGCAAACACTATTGAAATTGCAACACTAAGGGTAGCAGTGAATTTAGCCCAAATGCATTAGTCCACCATTATGTTTTTCAAAGCATTTACAGGAAGCTGTACCCATGCCTAACGACATATAATTTGGTGTTCCTTTCTGTCTAACCTGAATGTTCTCTCTAAAACCCTGTTCCAGTGGATATCTGTATCATCTGTAACTTTTTCAGCCAGTAGTTATTTCGGCTCATCTCTGAATTTAAGGCTTGTGGCTTAGAGCAAAAGAAACATTTGAGAAAAGATAATTTCAGAATTATTAGATGGCAAAATAGGGCTGAAATTTATCACACTGTGGCCTGCATGTTACCCCTATTTCAGCTAAGGCAAATATTTTTCCAATAAAAACTAATATGTAACTATAGATCCTGTACCAGTATTATTTTGATTAGATTTGTAGCAAAGAGAAAGCACAATATATAATTGCTGACTGACTCAAAAATAGCTTCCACTACAAATAATAAGAAACAGGTTAAAGCAGGGCATAGTGCCCGGGAGATCTTACCAGGCAGCAGATCAAACAGCTGAACTCTTGACAGACTCTGCAGCTTTCCTTTGCCTGCTGTTTCCTGGAACAGTGAATTCAGGAGCCATTTGTGAGTCACTGGCCAGTTCATTTTCACAAACCATTAATGTCACATCTGAACTTTCAAATGCCACAATGGAAACAGCTACCATTAAAAAAAAATAATAAAAAAAATAAAAAGTCAACTCAGAACTTTCCTGTTTCTCAAAGAATAGTTTCATTGTACTTTTTGGAAAGGTTTTTGGAATGTGCATTTCAGGTGATTGATAGGCCTGTGTCTGACATAAGTTTGGGTGGAAAAAAATTATATAAAAGCCCTTAAAATGTTCTCTTATAGTTATTCTTCCACTGAATAAATATTTTTGTCATGATTGAGCATCAAATGCAAAGTGCCATTTCCTGAGTGCTTGCTGCAGGCTTTTAAATTTTCTTTTATTGAGAAAATTAGAACAGCAGTTGTAATTTCCCACAGTTCCCCAGGGTACTAATGCATTTTAGTCCAGAAAGAAGCTCCAGGACCTAAAGCTCTATAGACATGTATTTTTTAAACAATTTTATTCATTGATTTTGTGCCTTAAGGAGTTCAGAGTTCAGAACAGCCTTTTGTGTGCCACAACAATGAAGATCCCAGCCAGTGACATTTATAAATCTGCTATTAATTGCACATGCTTCTGTGCCTGGACTCTAATGCATAATGCTTTGAATCACGTAACTAACAAGGTCCAAACTAAAACATGCCAAAGATGATGATGAGGAGAAATCATTAAAATCCCTTTTTCAAAGGGATAAAGAGCCAGACACTCTCCTGGCTGCTGGCTCTCCAAGGCTCTGCTGATTGATCATGGAAACCTAAGGCTGAGAAGGGTTACCTGCAACACTACTGCCACTACTCTTGTTCTGTCTAGTGTCACCAGGGAACTCTTTATCTCCAGGACCATCTTTTAATGCTGGCTCCTCAGCTGTGAAAAGCAGGCAAAGATGCGACCGACAAGAGCTCACCTCTCTCATGCTCATGAGCAAACTCTTAACAGGAACCCAGCTTCTCTGATCTAATTACAATCAAAATTTCCCTCTCCCTTGACTGTGAATAGGGCTGGAGTAAATCTTACCTGACTCAGAGCTAGAATTTGACCGAGATTATTGCCTGCTGGAGACACAGAGTATGATTTTTCTTTAGGTACTTTAATCTCTGAGGGTGTTTTTTTGTGGGTTTTTTTTTTATAGTCTGCATCTTTAAAAATATTAAAAATATTATCAGTGCTCTGAAATTATTAAAAACAGGCTTTTAAGAATATCATTAGGTGCTTCTCAGGGCAACACACAGTCTGACCTGTTGCACAGAGCAATAATTTACATGTAAGGGAGGTGAGAGTTCTGAACTTTTCAGGAAGATTTTGTATACAATAAATCCCCAAAGGAATGTATATAATATACATTATTGTGTATATATGTACACTTATATATATATATAATATATGGTGACATATATTGTATATATATACATGGGTGACAGCACTGGAACAGGCTGCTCAGGAAGGTTGTGGAGTGTCCTTCTCTGGAGACATTCAAGACCCGCCTGGACGCCTTCCTGTGTGATCTCATTTAGGTTCCTGCTCCGGCAGGGGGATTGGACTGGATGATCTTTTGAGGTCCCTTCCAATCCCCAACATTCTGTGATTCTGTGATTCTGTGATATATGTATAAATAATGTAAAAGAATTATATAGGAAAAAAAAAGAATCTCATATATCCAGAAACTGCCCTGTTTCATTTAAGTCTCTTATTACTTTGAAATAAAACCAAACTGTTCTGATTACAAGATGGAGACATTGGACAAAACAGATTCTTATAAAAAGTACTTTTCTCATACAGCACTTGCAGTCAGTAGGTCTCAAAGTAATATACAGAAATATGATTATCCTCAGTTTCTACACCGGGAAACTGAGGTATGCAGAGGTGAAGTTACCTGCCTAAAACCCTCCAGTGGATCAGACATCTCAGTGAAAAGAGCAGATTTCAAAACCTTTGCAACAGCTTGATATATCAAAAAATTCACAAGATAAATTACTGATATTCAGGTCCATTCATAACCTGAAAATGAAATTCAGGTTCTTGAAGTACCCAAATACTCAAAATGAGCATCTGGTATTGCCACTGAGTTATCCTCCTTAACTAGGTAGAGGAACCTAATGTGCTAGGTATGTTATATAAAATTGGTAAATACTAGTGTTTGCCTTGCAGAGATAAAATTATAGTCCTTTTAGTTATCAAAAATTCTTTCTTGCATCCTAAGAGTTTCACAGTTTTGGCTCCCTTGCTATTAATTCCATATCTATTTCTTAAAGTTTTCAAGTAACAGCTGCCTCAGAGATCAAAGCCAATCAAAATAACAGGGGGTGCAGGGAAGGAGCTGTGTTCTCTCTAGTACATTCCTGTGGTTTTGATCAAAGTACGCAGAGAATCGCAGTAACCAGAGTCTGAATTTTGTGGGATGCAGCTGTATTCAGCTGACAAATAGAAAAATAATCTCCAGTTTGTTGGACCCATAAGTCTGTGTTTATCCTCTTTCTGTCCCTCATCTCCATTTTTTCCTACAAAATGTTCATTATATATGTGCAAACTGAATGGGTTCAGGGGTGTTCAAGACTAGAATCTAGCCCATAAACTGATTTGGGTTATAGCTGCTTTCACTTTACCTTCTCCATTATGGTCTCAATTGCTAAACTCTGTAACCACCAAAGCATGGCTGTAACAGCACAATGATGAGTTGCATCAAAGGTCCTTAGCACATATTGGAGAGTAATTGCTAATGTAGATGGCCCCAGACTTGGCTTTCATGAGCAGAGGCATTACCTCTATGCACAAATCCAGAATTGAGGGCAGAATATAGTGCTTTAATAGGTCTTTTATTGCTTAGGAAAGGGCCTGGAAGGTTGTTATCCTATGTTTGAAGTGGAATAAACAGCCTTTATGTGACTACTAAGATTCACTTAAACAGAAAATTGACTACCAAGCAGGAAAAACAGCTCGTTTAAGACTGTATTATTTTCCAGTGCCAAAAGTTCACAAACAGATCCTTCAACGGAAGCAAGGAAATGTATAGGTATCTTTAAATTTTTTGGTTTACATAGGGTGATTACATGAGAAAGTAGCATTCACATGAGACAAACCAGATTCCCTACCAGTGTAATTACATCAATGCAAAAGATTTTGCATATCTTGTTATTTTAGTGAGAGGAGTAACCTGTTGCCAACTACATTAAAATGCTTCTAACAATGTAACACAAAATGAAAAAAAACAAACCAGTCGAATGAAAAGAAACTTAAGCTTTTCTGAACTAGTTTAATCATATTAGATTAAGTTTATATTTTAAATTATACCAGTGCAATTCTGTGCTAAAAATAAGACTGTAAATAAGTATGTTCATTAAAAACATGGGAAAATGAATGGAATACTGATTAAGTGAAACACATGGTCAGGGCAAAGCATATGCATCCATCAGGCTTCATATAAACCCCAATCTATTCCTAACAAACACATGGTCAAGGTCCCTGACATTTTTGTTAAAACTAAAAATCTGAAGACTTCATTATTTGAAAAACAGAGAAAAGTCCAATTTTGTGGTATTAGACCAAAGCAATAATTCTCACAGAATTTTTTTTTTTTTTTCTTTTGGAAAAATATTTTATTCCAGTTTCAGAATGAATATAGAAATGTCAACATTTCCTGTGAAGACTAACTGATTTATTATTTTTTTAAATTGTAGAAAACTGGGGGAATATTTCCTTCAACTTTTTATGAACTGAGAAGCAGCTGTCTGGCCAATCTCTATGAGACTCTCCAGGCCAGCAGTTCTTCAGGAGTTACTCGGTATCAGGCTAACTCAGTTTCCTCCCAAGAACACAGAAATCCTTTGAGCACACGGGACAAGGTGGGGAATCATGTGGGATGTGCCCAGCACCACGGGATGTGGCACAGGATAAGTCCCACCTGCTTAGGGCTGCACGACAGAGGCACACTCAACGCATTGGGAAGTGGTGGTGACGTGGAGATGGGGACTGGAGTCTTGCTGCAGTGCTGCAAGTACCGAAGGTGGGTTTTTAGCAGTGGTTTGAAAAGGGGAGGCATGGCTAATTCTGCATGCTGGTGTGCAGAACAGTTATTTGTTCTGTGCATAAAAATCAGGGAAAAAAATCAGCTGGGCAAAGGGTAAGATCTGGCCTGGGCAATGCAGGACGTAGGATCCAACAGCTGCACTGGGGCAGGGTGCCCAAGACCAGGCAGATTTTCCTCTCTTGGCTGATTTCTGGGGAGGGTGCTGCCATAATACACAGTCCAGCCAAACGTTTACACTTTGACATTATCAGTATTTTCCAAAGGAAACATATTCCTCCAGAAAATTTCCAAATAGCTCTTATTACGTGCCCATATTGAAATGGCAGTGCAGCCAAACTGCATTTTTCTAATTTCATTTTATCTACGCACATAAATTCTCCCTTTTCCATTGAGGATGTTCCCCCCCCCTCTCCTCAACTCAGCTGTGACAGTCGTTATACAACACTGCAGTGCTCTTTTGCCCTCTCAAAGGCTTTTGTTAAGTGGTAGTTTATTACTCATTTATAGTTCACTAGCTACTCACTTATAAAGGGCCTAATTCTGCTTTTACAGTCCCCTTAATTCTGAGATGCTGCATAGAAAATACTTTAAGTGGTGAACAAATGGGGAGAAAGATAAGGTCAAGCCCAAACTGATGAGGTTCTCTAGAATAAAAAGGAGTTATATAAATAGAAGATAATATTTTCTCATTAACAAGAAAGTTTTTTCATTTTCTTTCTGAGGCCTTGGATCTGCCATTCAAGTCACTGTGAACTTTTGTTTTTAGAGGCTAATTTTGGTGTTTCTCAGAAAACTTAAATAAACAATTTAGCTTGCAACTTACTTGCTGGCAGATGGAGACCGATGGCTTTAATATTAGCAAGCAAGGGCTGAAAACATTTCTCAGGCTGAAGGGCTCTCTAAAGATGACTACTTCTCTCATAATGCTTAGTGGCCAAAATCTCCTTGCAGATTCCTCAGCATAAATCATAAGTAACATGATCACAATCAGGGGTATTAGAAAGGTAAAATCCTAATAAATGAGAGGAAAACGAAGCCTCAGGGGGTTTTAAGAAAGTGTATTAGTTTAGGTAATTTTGAGCAAGCACTTGGGGACAGTTAAGTTTAATTAGGCTACAGCTCGTCCTAGCTGCGGGTGGTTTTGTTTCTGCCACAAACCTCTTTTCTTCTCCTCTCACATGTGAGTAGCAGCGATAAACCACTGAAACTGCTCCCATTTGACAGTGAGAGAAGGGAGAGGTGACCAGGCCTTTCTATAAAAGTGGCGCAAGTGGAATCACCCTTGTCACTTCTGAATAAACTCGAGCTAAATCTTACTGCAAAGGGCAGGGTTGGGTGGGAAGAGGTACGTGTATATAGCAGGTGATCTGAAGAACATACTTTGTCTGCCTTAAGTAGCATTGGTGGTGTGAGAAGAGCTGAGATTGTGACTACTCCTTTCATCCAACCATTATTTCTGCCTGGGGATCCTTGAGTGGTTTGTGCTCTACAGGGATAAGACTATACTCTTCACATTTCCCTACTGGGACCTTTATGAAAATGCCATATTTACCTGCTGGAACCTTCACAGCTATTATCTGTTTGGAATCAACGTAACTACAGGAAGAAAACTTCAGTGAGTATACAAGGCTTAGGAAGAGGATTCAGGTTGCTGGGAGATTTTTTTGATTATTTTTAATTTATTTGGGTTAAATTTGAATCAGGCAGAAAAATGTGAGTCTAAGCAGTCAGAGTTAGTTTGCTATATTCACCCGCAATATTTTTTTAATGTGGTGTCCTTGACATGTTGCATTTGTGATAACAACATGGCAGAGTAACTCAATTTCATATATAATTTATCTAAAACTTTTAAACTGTACATTCCTTGAGTCATTTTCATGTATAATTGAGCTTAACTTGCATTTGGCTTATTCCAAATTAGAAAATCTTGTATTGGATCAGGTCAGATTTATCCATGCTTGGCATCTCAATAAGAAGTCCATTCTAGGTCCTTACTGATTTTAAAAATATCCTTGAATATTATTAAAATGAAATGGAATTGCTGTGATTTTAAAATCTAAATTTAGGGTTGAATGTATGAAGACAGGGTTGGGTTTTTTTTTCTTTCTGAGTGTCTTCTTACTTTCTCTTGAATGATGAAGTTCTCCCCCAAATTTTGTTGATTATATTGTCTGGTTCCAAAGTATTTATGCTAGTTTAAAGAAATGTCAGGAAACCATTTACTAGTGAACTTCTAGTAAAACAAACAAATAAAATATATTTCAGGCCTAACTGTGACCCTACTAGTATTGGGCACTCTGAAGTGCTTGCTGACAAAATCTATTTAGATGCTTAGAGTTTCTACAATACATAACACTGCATACATATGGATGGCACCTTCTCTTATACCCTTGTAAGGGCAGCTGGCCTTCCACAAAATGGGACAAAGAGTAGAAAAATGGGTACGTAGAGGGTGCTAATTTGGGAAGATGTGAATTTGCCTTCCCAATCTTACTTATCACACAAACTCTCACAGCAGTCACTAAAGTATCCAAAAATAGGAGTTTGCAGCCCTAACTATAGCCTTGTAAAACAACTAGAAACTTGTAACATTTCTCCTATTAGAAAGTCTTGCAGTTCAGAAAGCAGGTAATTTGGCACAGAAGGTTTCATCCACTTCCAATAAGTTGGCAGAATATTTCAAAGCATAGTGGAGCTTAACAATACAGTTCTATCTCTTTAATTATAATTCATCTCATGTTTATCACCTCAAATCCTTTTAGCCTAATTTTTATTCATATTGACACGCTAACAGGAAGCAGGGACGACAGAGAAAGAGAAAGAAAGAGAGAAGAAACTCTAAAAGATGTTAATATTCATGTCAGGAAACAATTCCAAAAGTCATGCTAGTACATGGCGTGACCTTGTACCACCAAAGTGTAAATATAAGGAAAAATAAGAACATTAATAACAAAAGCAGCACTTGGGAATGTCACCATGTTTATACTAGTGACAGCATTTCTATGGGACATCATTTGCTTTCTTTTTTTCATTGTAATCAGATCTTAAACACTTCCTCAGTTCTGCAATTGGAATTTCAGTGCCAGCCCAGAAGAAACTTAGAAAAAAATCTAGAAAGTCACATCTGTTCTGATTATTGAATAAAGCACAGTTATTGAAACCCTTTAAAGGAGTCCTGTTCTCATAAGCAAGGCACCTTCTTGTTCAATGTTACTTTTAGAATCATACATGGAATTGCCTGGATTGGAAAAGACCTTTAAAATAATCAATTTTAAAATGTTCATATTCTGGGATTGCAGATTTCTACCCAATATGGCTTAATTTTTCTCAGATTAGAAGGTCGAAATTCCTGGAAAAGTATGTATCAAACAATGATAGTGAATTTGCAGAATTTTCAAGAGTCCAGGATGCTGAGAAAAGAGCATTTTTGAAATCTGGCCATTGATGTCAGATGAGATCTGAGATTTTGAAAATTAGACCCTGAATTTTTTGTTTCAGCTTTACAAAGCATTTATGTGCCTAAAGTTGAAGAGAAACAGCTAGGGAGAAGCACCTAAACGTTGGTTGTTAGTCAATGAAAATTAAGCATATAAGCCAGTCAGCTGCTTCTGTAAATCATACTAGATGTCCAGCTGCATACTGAAAAATAGAAAAAAATTATAAATCAATTCCTTTGAAGCCACAATCTCTCATAAACTATAGCAGCTGTCTGGCATCTCAGGATCCAGGGATAGATTGCTCTCAGACTGGATCCTTATTTCAAAGATGTCTTTTACCTGTATGATGGACCATCAGTTATGATGTCACTGGTTACTAACTTTCTGTAGTTTTTTGATTGATTTCCCCCCCAGGACAAATTATATGTTGTTTACCATCACATTCTGGAAAACATACAAAAACATGCTTCTCCTAAGGGATAGTACCTGAGTTACAAAAACGTTTCATATATTACTGAAATATGGTGAAGTATTTTGAGATGTTTTCTTCACTGAGCTTTTATATTCATGTAAAGCCAAAACAATGACAGTGGTTTGCAATTAATTTCCCCATAATACAGAAAGGACTTTTTCCTGTTTCAATTTCAGCTTACTCATGTGTTGTCTAATATAGACTTGCTAGGAATATATGGGGAGATGGCACATGTTTTTCTTGGAACAGATGCAAACTTGTATCTAAAATGAGAGGTGTGTTTTGTGAGTTGTTACTGATGACATATGGGCATGACAAATCCAGGACAGATTGTCATTTAACACCACCAAGAACCTTACCCTTCAAATGAGGCTGGATATGACCCTAACTGATTACATCACTGCCTGCACTCATGTCTTTGTGTCCAGGAGGAATTGTTTCAACTCCCTTGGCATTGTGACAAATTCACAAGATCATATATGTCATTTAAAAGAATGACTGATGACCTCTATACTTCTGCAAGTGCCCTTGCTCTTGTAATGCTGTGTATTTCTTTATGCTCAATTGTATCTACCTGTGTACAGCACATTGCACACATACAGAGACAGTGATGAGGAAGAAAAGAGCGCAAGATCCTCAGTCCTCTGGGATACTGACTGAGCCTTATGAGTAATTCTGACATGGAACACCCTGATGCTGACATCTGATTCCCCAGCATTTATTTTCCAGTTTTATGTGGTACAAAGCAGCGTGAACCCCCCTGTCTTGACACTGCCAAATGATGAAAGGAAACCTCACACGGGCAGTGTTATGAGCGTTCTTACTGGCAGCTTAGAAATGCTGATTACAAGAAAGGCATTAGGCTTTAGCTGCAAATCTGAAACTTTCTGCTCGATAGACATTCACCTATGTGTGACTATGGATTAATGAGGGAGAGATGGCTGCTTTCCTTGTAGCTGATTTCTGGCTTGTAATCAGCTCCTTTTTACCTTACCAGCCTAAGCAAATTTCCAGAGAGGACTGCGCTGACCTTTACTCCAGAGTGACACGAGGAAGAGCTACCAAAAGAAAGGGAAAAAAAAAAAAAAAAGAGAACAGCAATAAGTCACTTAGTATTCTGCTCCTCAGACAAAGAAGCTTAGAGAGAGATGAGCAGAGTTGTGTGTCGTCCAGCTGCCAGAGAAGGAGACAGAGCAATCAGCTGAGTGTCTGAGTGTGCACAGGATACCTGGCTCCATGAAACTGCATGTTCTGCTTGCACGTGAGACTAGTCCTAAGTGGTGTTCTCAATTTCCATATTAATTCAAGGACTGCAGCCAAAGGTAAAAACCCAAAGTCTCCAGGGAAGGGAAACAAATCGCTTTGACTTCTGAAGGAAATCAATATTAGACGGTGCATTGATTAAAGTGTGGAAACCCATGGAACAGTTCCAGATTCTATGTAAAGAGATCCCTTAGGAATTCTTAGAATAGATCTTCATTATATTTAGCTTAGAAACACTTCAACCAGGAGACAAAGTTAAGCTGGACAATTCCGCAAATAGCTTGTCTTTTGGCTTAGAAACCAAAATATACTTTAGTATAATTTAAACCAGTCTGCTAAACCTGTGAACTCTGCCAGCAAAAACACCACTCTGCCTACACAATCTCCTACCTGAGAAAATAATGACTGAAAGAACAAACCTCGAAAGTCAAAAGTCCCCTTTCCCAATAAAAGGTTACAAGGCACTTGGATACTAGGTGACAGGAGAATTTACAGAAAATGAGATACAAGAACATCATATTCAATTACCTTCCAACTTACAAAATTGGATCCTTAAGCATTATGAAATAATGTGAAATTAGAAGCAACTTCACAGGTAAGTTACAGGAATATGAACTTTAAGGAGACAGAAGACACTGTATTAGTATTCTCTTCTGGTTCCAGCTGTGCCAGTGTAATATGCTGCCACCCTCAATCTAATCCTCACTGCAAATCATTAAATTTCCTGTGGTAGAAATTATGCTGCCTCAGAACTGTTGCCAGAGCTGCTCGTGTCCTTAGCCTGTATCAGTCTAAATGAGGCACATTAGTTGAAAGGGTTCAAGAGTACATTTTTTCATGAATGCATCTGATTTTGAATAAAATGGGTCAGAGAGTGCACACACAGACAGTCCTGCTGGCAGGTTTGAGGGGGCTGTTACCTTCAGCACAGGAATGGTAAGTAGGTGCTGGGTACTGCTGAACTTTCGACAGCTCGACAGAACTGTTTGCAAAGTGAACCTCACATCTCACCCTTTTTCAGTTACTTGGCTCTTTTGTCTTTCAGTTTAATTGAAATTTTAATGCCCTGGGCAGTGAGGAAAGTTGAGCCTAATGATGGGGAAACAAAACCAGAAAAGAGCAAAGAAATTAAAGACCATAATAAGATCTTGCTTTGCCTAGTCCCACACTTAAGCATTGTGGCTGCTCCCATTTAATTAAAAATCAACACCAAAATACCCCTTTTATAAAGATAGTGTTGGTTTCAGAAATCAGTGAACAAACTAAATTTTCAAGAACTTCCAAAATCTTTAAAGAGCCAGTAAAATCCATATCATCATCATGACGCATGATGTTTCATAATTAAACACTTATTAAAACCTAAAAGCACACATACACACTCCCAAAGTCAAAAAGCATAGAGATCCATGCCACACTCCATTTACACAAAAGCCTGGTTAAAAAAGGAGCAAGTCACCATCTACTGAACCATCTGCTTCATCCAAGTCCTGTTCTTCAATTACGGTCACTGGGGTAGGAGCTTCCACAGGAAAAAAATATTCAGCATCATCAGAATCCTCAAATAAATATTTAATATCTTTTAATACCACCCTCAGCTTAGTCACAATAGTGGTTTCAGGACAAAATTTTGGCTCAGGACACAGATTTGACTTAGCTGGCTATATACCTAAGGACTGAGGACATGGTTTTAAACAGCACCTCAAGTGCTAGCAAGTTGATATGAGGGGTTCTGCTATTTCTGCCTGAATGCTTGCCATGGGATGAGTGGACCATAACCCCATAACCTTGGCAGAGAGCCTATGTGTGAAAAGACTGTATTGTCTGAGCCTGTGGGGTTGTGGCCATTTGCAAAAATAGTGAGTTTTACCTGTTGGTCATGGTTTGCTTTCAGTTTAAAAAGGAAAAGAAGTGAGACTTGCAAGCCATATATTTTTTTTCCATTTAACCTAGCAACTAGGTAATTTTTTGCTACATAATAAGTGTTTTAATCTAAGCCTACCTTAATGATTAGCCTGCCAAAGTATCTGGGCACTCAGAAAGAAATTACTTTCCTGCTCTTCTCCCAAAACAAGCCTTCTGTGGAAGAACTGTCTCCCTGAATGTGACGTGAGCAGGGAAGGGTAGAAGTTTCCTTTGACAGTTAAATATTTCTTCATTGGTTCACTCTTGTCTGTGTCTTAGAAAACCAGGCTTTATACTTTTATGCATTGAGAACACCTGCATATGTTGGGGAGAGCTGTATTCCTGCAAACAGCAGAAGATGGAGAGACAGCTATTCCAGTACCTTTGCTGATAAACAGTTTGGTAAAATTTTATTCCAAAGCAGATTTATTTGATGCTGACCAAGATGGTGCATTCCCTAATTCCCAGATGCAGATGTTACTATGGTGGTCAGAATTTGGTGGAGGTGGGAATAGGCATTACAAAGTGCATGTGACTATGGTGGCAGAGAGATGTATTTTTATTAGTGTCTCTGAAGCAGTAACCACTCCTAGCTCTGGCCTTCACCCTCTCTTGGACTTTACTACAGCAAAGTAGCAAAATGGATCAAATGAGCTTTGCTTATCTGCTTCAATGCAAAGCAGATGAGTTAGTTTGAAAATCCCAGTCCAAAGCTCTCTGCTCTGACACCCCATGTTACCTGAACTGTCACAGGGTGCCTAGGCACAGCAAAGCAGCTTCCTGCTGCTCATAGTTAGGATGCTGTGTCCAGCCTTCCTTTCCTGTGCAAATCGTGTCTTCTTCACTTTACAATTTTTCCATTTAGTTTAACTGAAGTTATCTTGCCTTCAACACTGAAGTGAAAACATGTACAAAAAATCCTAAATGAAAAAATGTGCCCTTCCCCCTGACTCCCAACTCTTACTCTTCCTTTTGACCCTTTCTTTTCTGAATCCATTTCCTGCGGATTCTCCTAACAGGAATTAACTGCAAAAACCTCTCAGCCCAGTTACCATTTTCCGATGTAAATGAGTGGATTTGTTATGGGATTGAAAATAACACTTGAACAAAAGGGAACCTTGAGTCCTTTCACCAGGTTCCTATAGCAACTCTGCACTCCACACTGCACTCGAGCAGGTACAGCTTAAGGCAAAGTGGTGATAAATCTTTTGCACTCTGACTCTGGTCTTTGGCTAGAGATTGGCTTGGTTTCATGGCAGAGAGCCATCTAATAGAGGTTACTCTGGTACATGGTGTGCTGGCACAGCCCCAAAGGGATATTCTTGCAGAAAAGGATATGCCATGGCTGACACTCGTGTCAATCTTCCACCTCAAAGGCCCACTTGGAAGAAGAAATTCCCAGTCACACCAGTATTCTGGTAAGCTGAGTCCCTAGAATGGCGGAATGGAGCTAGAAAGGGTCATTACCTACCTCACTTGGCTCTGTTTTCCCTAGTTTTGTAAGCTGCTCCCTAGAGCTGTGCAATGCAAAGGTAATGTGGTTGGAAGCCTTTTACAGTCATATTTCATAAATAGAAATGATAATACAATGTGGAAAGCATAAACTAACATATTTTAAGTTCATGCTAATAATCTATTCTTCAGTACAAAAGGAAATCATTTGCATAACTCCATTAGCCGTTGTTTATACAAATATTGTACAAATTTATCATAAACTCCCAGTCTTGAGAAATGATGAACTATTATAGTAATTATTGCTGAGCAATTCTCAAGTTACCTATTTACTAGAAAGACAATCAAGACTTAAAATGAGCAAAATGTTGCATTTAGAGGGGGAGCCCAGAGCAGGGTGCTCATTTAAAACAGGAAGGGTGAATGCTAATTGCAGCTAATAGCCAAAGCAGGCTCACGTTCCACAGCAAAATGATTTAGTGCTTCCATAAGAATTTCCACAAAGCTTGAAAGCAAGATGGAGAAAACTGGCATGGAGCTGTGCACTGGTGTAGGAAAAATACAGCTCTGCTTTGAGTGTAGGAACCTGCAGAGGTAATGATAAGTGGATAATGGGCAGGATTAACATAAAATCTCGCTGCCCCACAGGTACAGTTCAGAGCTAAGGTTTATTCTTCTCTTGAAGGAGAGGGAAGGCATCCAGGACAACGTACCTGAGCTAGAAAAGGTACATCCAAAAAGAGATTATGGGGTTTACTCTGATTGTCCTTTCTTAAGGGTGAAATTCTGCAGCAGCAAAAAATATGGTAACTTACTGTTCACTCCTGTTGTGACTGGCACATTTGGGATCCTTTTGTGCTGAAACATGAATTTGACTGGAAATAGGATATTTATCTTTCCATACTAAAACAACACAGATATATTTTTTGCCTCACAGTGCCTGATTCAGTACAATTTTAGTGAAAAAAATCTAGGACTCTGTCAGAATGAGGGATATTCAGGCCATAAAAATGGACCATACTTCTCTCTGGCTCTTTAAATCCCCAACAGAATAAGCGAACGTGATCCATATTCCCTGATCATTTGATTACTGTCTCTCTCGGTCTTGGCTTCTTGTGAAAGCATATTACACTGCCCAGTCGAGAGGGCTGCACTTATCCTAGTTTCTGTACTTTATTTATATGGAGGATAAGGATAATAAGGATATTTGGAGACAGTAGTTTAGGGCAGCTACTCTTCTGAAAGCTACACATTTGGCAACATTTTCAGAAGACCATAACTCTGTGGAACTCTATTTTATCCTCCCTTGTGCATATTTCCAAAGACATGGCAATATACAGCCTCTTGGGCAATTAGCCTTTTCACAAGTTCATCATTGTTTGCTTGATATATCATTAGGTATTTTCATATTCAAAACCCACCAAAATAAATCAATATAATTCTACTCTAAAATTAGATATTTAAGAATGTTAACTTTGCACACCAAAGATTTGTTACTGCTGGTTTTCCAGATTCCAGCTTGTTTCTCCCAGTCACAAAAACAAAGTTTTACTGAAGAGTCACAGCTGAAGGACGGGGACCCGACTGCTGTTCCCATTTTTGCTTTTCCACCAGATTTGCTTTCCAAATTTAAGTAATTTGTTTTGCACTGGCAATAAAGAAGTCCCAAAGGTATCAGAAATGGCACTATCTGGCCTGTAGCATTGCCATTACCTACAATAATGATGATGAAATCTGAGTCAGGTTCACTGGCAACACCTAAACACTGCAGTGTAGATACATTTGGCTGGAGTGAAGGGAAGAAAAACCACATTTAAATTAAATTCAAATTTTATTGCTTCTGCAAAGTAAGAGAAGATTAAACCTGTATCTCTAAAGCTTCATCACTTTGTTAGGAATGTAATAAATAATTTCTTATCTTTTAACCAATCCCATTTCAGAGCTGGTTTCTTGAGGAGTCTTAATTTTGAAAAGCAAGGTCTCGTGAAGATTAAAATAAACATTTTAACTAAGTCATTAGGAAATAATTTCTGCTTCCTTTTCACACTTATTCAACTTCTACATTCATTAATTTTTGAAAATTCTGGTTGTAAAGATTGTAAGTCTTTGTGGAATTAAAGGCTAAAGAACTTTATAGTGCACTGCAGTCCATCATAAATCATGCCAAGCTACATGGCCAACCTCATTTTCCATCATTAGCAAAAGTGTTATATGATGAAACTATTTAACAAAATTCAAAATCCACCAACCCTGCAAATTTGTCATAATTTGAACCAGGAGGATCCTTATGTAAAAGGCCTGTTTCCTTTACTTTTCAAATATAACCTAGCAGAGGGCTTGAACTGGATGACTCAGTAAGTTCTTACCATCTCTAGCTGCTGTGATTCTATTTAGGAACTGCGTTACAACAAAAGTATAAATGCAACCTGAAAAAAGACTTCAAACTTACAGTAGAAAAGGGATTGAACCTATCATTTTTAAAATCTGAAAAATAAAATTTATTGGGTTGATTTTGCCAGATTTTCTCAAGAAAAAATGACTGAATAACATAGCACTTAAAGAATGGATTTTAGGTTTTGTGCTCCCTGTGGAAAACAGGTGAATAACCCTAACTGACACCTGCCTTCTGCACTGAAAAATCAGGACCAGCTCAGGATTAGAGGCAGAGAAGATAAAAAATGTTTTAATGAATTTTAGTTGAAAAATACCTGTTTATCAACAGAGATATAAAATCAACAGAGACCTGCTGGAAGCCGCTGCACTTCCTAAAAATTATTCTGGATGGTTTCTTGCAAAGCCCCAGCTTCTCAGCCAGCACTGGTGTGAAGGCTGTGATTCTAGGCCACCTTTGCATTATAGATAACCTGGGCACTAGACACATTTCAGCATTTCTCTGTAGTCCCTTGGTTCTGGAGTCCTAATTCAGAAGGTTAAGTTTGGTGATGCTGGTGTTGTGAGACTTCCAGTTTCCAATGGAATCCACCCATTTCCAGGATGACAGCTGCTTCTTACAGATTTCTACAGAATGCAGCTGTAGAGGACCTGGCGCTCAGTCAGGATCCACAGACACAACTGAAAGAAGCAACTGCAGCTCCTTCACTTATCAGTGAAATACATACAGCTGTGGGTGAGATCTAGCAGCACACAACACTGCACAGCAGATAAAGGAACAGTTGATCCAAGTGAAACTCCCAAGAGAATTTATGAAACAATCCTATTGCACAAGGGATCAGCTTTATCTAACCTTGCAAGAAATTTTATGGAATCCTTATTGACTTTCAAATAAACTGCTTTGGTGTACACAAGGCATACTAACTTTATTAAGATAGCAGAATCTATACCTATACCCTTACGTGAAGTTTCTTGGTGTCTTTGCTGGTGATAAATTGTCCAGATCTAGTCTGAGAAAGAAAAATTCTTCCTAAATTGACTCAGGATGTATCTTTATTCATTAACTCCAAAGCTGCAATTGACTATGGCTCCAGAATTACTGGTCTGTAAAAGGTGTAATGTAGTTAGGAATTGAGCTTTTTAGCCTCCTGCTGTCTTGCCTTTTTCATATCGCAATCCACTGCATAACACTGGTGCTTAGGGAAATCCTTGCAGAGGCCACTGATAAAATATTTTAGTCATGTCAAATGTCATGCCTGTAAAAAACTCTGTCCTTATCATTGATTACACAATTGCTACCAAAAGCTGAATATCGTGGATCTGAAGTTCATAAGTCTCAGTGCAGGCTCTCATTAAACTTGTACAGGTTTTCTTGGAGTTCTCAATCCAAGTAATAGCTGTGTATGCCACTCTCAATTTGAGAAGGCTCAGAGATTTCACAAATGACAGCGGCATGATTCAGGCTATTTTCTTTAAACCTTTCTGCATATTGACATCACAGTAAATGCCGAGTGTCAGAGGAACTGCCTTTTTCAATCCTGACTTATTGCTACTGTTATCTGTCACTATTACTGAACTACAGCAGTGCCTAGATCCCAACTTTAGATCAGGCTGTTAGAGCACAAAGCAAAATACACAGAAAGCCAGAGGAAGAGTCTTTACCCTGATAAACAGTTTAAGTAGACAAAACCAGAACGGGATAAAGATCAAATATAGATACCCAGAAATTTCGAGCAACTTGCCCAGGATTATTCAGCAAGAGTGCCAAAGCAGGAAATAGGAGTCAGTGCTTCTGAGCAGCTACATTATGCTTCAATAATAAATTTATCACCTTCTTATTATGATATGACCAGTATTCCCTGTTTAACAGACAATAGAGACCTTTTAATAGACTCGCAGTACAGCCAAGTATTTCATAACACCTATCTCTAACTGGCAAAAGTTTTTTTTAATGTCCTAATCATTAAATGCACAGAGAAGTTACATATATAGGAGGCAAAACAGAAAGAAAAGGGAAGGGAAGGCACAAATCTGTTTTGCAGTTATATTACAAGGACCATATATGAAGTAACTGCACAGAAAAATGATAAATCCCACGGCATCTGCCTTCAACCCCTGCACACTGCTGAACTGCAGTGATGGAAAGGGTTTATCTTTTATATTTTTCATTTCCACCGATGCTAATCTCCTTCTTTCTTCCTTCCTCCCTGGTGATTCTTTCAATTAATAACTTTTGAATGTTCCTTTCCTGCAGAGACTTCATCTTTCCATGAATTTTCCTGTAGTATTTACACCGTATGTGATACTAGCAGAGATTACAAATGAAGCCTGCAATTCAAAGTACTGAACTCTCCTTAAGCTAATGTCTCTTAATAGCACTCTGGCAACAAAAGGGCCATAAGGAAGGGGAGATTAATTTGCTGAAGTGTCAGCAGAGGGACTCCTTTTTTGCATGCAGAGACCTGAAACCGACTGTTCACAGTGACATAGGCTATGGCCAAACTCCACTGTGCTGCATGTTTCCTCCATCTCCCGAGATCCACAAGGATCTTGGGGTAAAGAACTAAAAATTGCTGCACCTCTAACTCAGATCAATACATGCCAGAGACCAAGCAGATTCCCCATTCTTTTCAGCAAGGGCTTGTAAAAGATGCCTGGAGTCCAGGCTTTCCTTCTGCCCTTTGCTTACATAAGATCTCAGGGGTGAGATTGATTTTATAAAACTGACTTCTATGGACTCTTTTCTTCTTTCAAATGAAAACTGGGTCTAAGAACTAAAATTTAATAGAAAATTTTCCTAAAATATTCTAGTAGGCCAACCCTGCATTCCCTGGCACTGCTTTTGATGGAAATTTGCTTGTGCATACAAAAGCAGATTTAGAAGTTATTAGTTAGATTTGAGACTAAATGTAAAACATCTGATTTAATATTACACATTCCCATGAGTTTTGTTTGTTTATATGCATGAGGAAAATTCAATGATTGCTGGTTAACATATTATTCAAAACACAAAAATCAATTAAAATAATTTTCTACAGTTCACTCATAGCCAAACGCTGACACAGTTTAAACTGCCTCACTACCTCCCTCAAAAGCAATGGGAAAACAAAGATAAAGATGAATATGGATTTAGTCACTTCAGGAAAAACCTTCAAGTGTTTTTCCTCCCATGTTACAAAGTAACTAAAGAACAATGAATAATTAAAAAGATTGGTCAGCTTTTAAATGAGCTTTGCTCATACTTGCTCTAGATTAATAAAGCTATTGTGATAATTTAAATAAAATCCATTCTATTTATAGAAGATTTAGTCCAACTGAATGTAGCTAGTAATTAAGGAAATTGCAGTTCTAGCACTTGGTCTTTCTTGTATTTTCTTACAGGCAAAGAATACACAATTTCTTACAGTCCAGCCCTGAAGACCTTCCCGGTATGAAAAAGGATCCACGGCTTGCAAAAATCCTGTCACTACAGCTACAAGAGAAACTGCTAGCAGGATAAACTACAGGGGATATCATAGTCCACACAGGCTTCAGCTTTTCATGGAGATAACTCTGCATTTCCCAAAGATTCTCATAATTTTTGCAGAATGTGACACTCCCTGGAATTTGTAGGTTGTGTTTCCCTCTTCTTCATGGATTCAGAATGTCCTCTCTCAGTCACCACTTCCCTGATGGACAAGGAATCTATCTACTCCAGTCACATCAGAATTTAGGCCTGTGAAGTAAGTGTGATGTAAAGACTGAGCCAGGACTCAGAGATCAAGATTAAGCCTTATTTGTTATCATCCTTATAGGACATGCTTTGCTGCTTTTTTTTGTCTGGGAGATGTATCTTAAAAAACACTGAACTCTCCACTGATCCTACATTCAAAAGCCAGTGAGAGCCTATTATTAAGTAGGAATCAAAATTCAGTATGGAAATAATTTTCCTTTTCATGATTTTCCTAGTTATTTTAAGTAGGGAGTAACTTATTTCAATAATCAAGAGAAATTAAATGGTTAGAACACAACGGCTGATTTTCAAAGGCATTTTGATAACAACAGGAGTGAAGCAATTCTGTGGCTTTATAAATCTGCCCCAAATATACTTCTTACTAATAAATGAACTAAAATAATATTAATCTGTGTTGGAAACAGGGAGTGGTGCTGTTTCCACGATCAGCAGGTCCCAGGTGAGGAGTCAGGTTGCACCAGAGACAGCTTGTGTCTACAAAGGAAAGCCTCTTCTGCTCCCAGCTGCTGCTTGGCTCAGCCGCTCTGTGACCTATCCTCATCTCAGAGCTGGTTCACTCTTTCTCCCCTCTACTTCAAGCACTCATCAATTTCCACTATTTTTCTCTCTCAGGCTAATGTTTGGGAGAAGGTTTTTATTCAGACATCCTTTGTCTATTGCCCTGTGTACCCCATGGTAAGTTTGCCACAGCAAACTCTTCTCTTGTACCCCTGATATATGTCCCAGCCATTTCCATCTTTCCTGATCTTTTGAAAGATGAAGTACTACTGAACAGTGACAGATCTTGCTATGCCTAATAAACTCATATAATATCTCAGATTTTTCCAGGTCATTAACTCTTTGGTTGTTTATTTACTTAAAAATATCCAGTCAAAGAAGCTTCCCAGCATGGTGAAGTTCATTCCCAAAAGAAGCTTCACATGAGCGGAAGCACCATTAGAGGATCAGCCATTATGTAGCTAATATTCAGCCCTGTAGAATGTTATTAAAAAGTTATAAATATTCCATGTACTTTGAACTCAAACTCCTCAAAAATTTTATATCAGATCAACAGTGATTGTATACTAGGTAAACTGGAACATGTTTAAAATGAATTGGTGTTTATGTTTTCTGTTGTCTACCTGACCATGAGTCTTCCTGTCCCCAGACTGTGATGTGAATGTATACACCCAGGCTAGGAAGGTATATTAGCCTCAGCTAAGGGCATTATTGATACACCTGTAGTACTTCTAAAGTCTGAAGCCATCATTTCACATTAATGGCCAGAATTGCTTAAGGCTGCCTGACCAGGATTTACCCCATCTTTAACCCTCATCTGCACCTGCTTGTGCCAGCACGGGTATTTTTGCAGTTGCACAATAACACAAAGGTGTTATTGTGGGGAGGTGATTTTTTATTTCCGTGCCATGTTTTGCCATGTAGCCAAACCCATAGAGAGACTGACGCTGGTGTGGGCACAATTTGCCAAGGGCAAATCATATCCACTGAAGAAATGCATGTGGGAAGACAGTCTCTGATTTTCTGAACTTCCCTACTTGGTTTTTTGGTTTTTTATTTTTTTACCTGGCTGTTATAGCTAAAGATGATTTTATAGATTGCCAGGGATGCTTGACAGGTTTTTGTTTCCAGCTAAAAACATCATACTTTTTCCTATGAATTATATTTATCCAGATCCCTACTTGTTATAAATCCTTGTCACTCGCTGCATATCACTGAAGCAATAACAATATGCAACAAGTGAATAAATGTCCCCCTTCATGTCAAAGGCAAGGAGAGATTTAAGCAACAGCTTATCTTTAGCCGCGTGCTTTTTCACGGAAGGCAGTAGCACTAAAGAACATGTGTAGGTGTTTTTCTGAAGCATGGCTCAATGGAAAGTCAGAGCTGAGCTTCCTCTGTCAAAACTATCTGAAATAAGTTATAGAGATTAAAATGCAGTACAAGAGCTTAGGTAGAATCTGTAAAAAAAGCAAGCAGCTAAATGCCATGTTATGGGTTTTCCTCTTTTTTGCAGAGTGGAATTAGCTTAACCAATTTCCATGCTTTTGGTAGAATACTCACTGAACAATCCCATTAGAGAAACAGAAATTGAATGGGCAGCCAATCGTAAAAATAATTGCTCAACCTTTATCCTTTCCAGCTGATTTTTGAGAATCTGAACTCAAGAGCCCTCCTTATGCTAAGCATGAATTGATTTGTCTGAAATGGAAAAAATTTAATTTGGGAACAGTCATGTTTGAAGGCAAAATGTTGCTTGACCAAAATTTATTAGTTTTATCTCTGATTTCTCTGTAAGTCCAATCAAAAAATGAAATACTTGTATTTTAAGGATTATTATGTTTACACATGAGACTGCTGGTATTTTATATCACCAGCAGCAGGAGCAGACTGTTTGCTACAAAGACCTTTAGACTAGCAGCTTTAATATGAAAGACACAGAAATCCCAGAGCTCCATTTCCTCCTTAGATACTGGATAAGAGTCATAACCTTTCTATATTTGACTTGGATGTAATAGGAAGAAATATACTTGCAAGCCTAGCTGACAGCCATATTTTCACATACGTTATTAGTTTAGAAGTTTTTTAAAAAGAATTTTACTAAGACCAAAAGCTGTAATTTGAAAGGCTCCAAAATATAATACACATGCAGATACATGAATAGTATAGAATCTGTAAGCTGACCCTACACATCAGAAAACCTCACAAGATTATCTAGATCTTTTTTAATGTGTCCCATTATAGAAAACAGCAGTATGAGGAGGAATTGTATTCAGGAGCTGATGTGAGTTTATCTACAAGACCCCAGATGTGCCAGTTAAAGTTTTTATATTAGGTAAGATTGCTAAATTCTGCAAGACAACAGTGTAACAGAATGATGTAAAAGTGACCATTCAGGCAACCTTTATAAAGTTAAACTAGTAAACTCCAATTAGTAGAAGGGCTAAGAACTTGCTGTTTCCACCACTTGCCCCAGAAAACTAATGATGCTTAGCAACTTGGAATTTGTGTCTGAGTCTGGCCAGAGAGAGATTGCAGAATAAGGCCATATATTAACATGTGGCTGTAGCATGTAATTTCTTCTGTAATCATAGGCAAAAAGTAATATGCAAAGAACTAGAGTTCTTATCTTTTGATGTGTTAGTCAACCATGATCATTTCCACTGATTTGCACTACAGCAACACTCAGGATCCCAATCTTGAAGCACTGATTTCTGTCATCCCTGCATATTCTGTGGTTGTTCATATGCACAGTAAGTTCATGCTGATTTGTGTCTTTGTTAGCATTGTGAACCCACCTTTCATGTGAAAATACAGCATAGAAAAGCATTTCTCTCTCTGTAGATCACAAACTCTTTGGGTGTCCAGGAAAACATCAAGGTATTGACACTAATCAAAAACCAAAAAACTCCCTTTAATTGCTGGCAGCATGGTATAGCTCACTGCTGGTACAGTTACTCGCTGCTAAAGGCAATTCAAGTTAGTCAGCTAGTCAGTGGATAGTACAAAAAAGACACTTGCCAGACACACACATAAAGATTCATGAACTAAATGTTCCTCTTGCAAATCTTTGAGCCACCCTTGTGTACACTTTCTCAGCAGCTAGACAGAATAAAGTTTCCAAAGGGAAAGCTTCTCCCAAAGGGATCCACAAAATCCTCGTTGCATACATCCTGTATTGATAGATCTTTCCTCTGTAATAAACATCTAAACTCCCCAGGCCCATTCTGTCTTTTTATTCATGGTCTGGACAGCGTTTTTCAAAAGATGGTTGTTCTGTTACAAACAATACCTGGAATGTCCATTCATTTTTTCTTAAGTCACTTTATGCCTGGAAGCCTGAAACAACTTTTTTAGGTATTCTTCATTACTATGCAAAGGGAGCAGGCCTTCTTCAAGAATAAAACGGATCTCTACGTAGGAATGTGAAATGGATAAAGACCAACAGACAGGTTCATAATTCTTATTGAAACGATCAGCCACAATTAATTCTTGCAACTGTTAATAGAATCAGCAATAAGTAATTATTCAAATCAATGGAACCTAAGCACACATTTTGAATACTTTACTGACAGAGGGCGTACTAAGTATCTGGAAAAATATGTTGCTAGTTTTGGGCCTTACTGGATACTAAACAAAACCTCTTAGTACTTGTCTCAGTTTTTCAGAATTAGATACAGATTATTTTAGAATCAGCAAAGTCCTAAAGATATAAGAACAGTTCTCTTTTCAAGTATAATTAATATATATATGTACTTCAAGCTCTTTCCTATCTCCTGCTAGGTTGTAGTCTTTTTTTAATGAACTCTTCATTAATTGGAAAAGGTCCTTTCCAATTTGTGACATGTTTTTGGATTGCTCAACAGTTCTAATTAGCATTAAGTCACTTTTTCTCTGAATCAAGCATTTTTCTGCTCCTGCTGTCTTCCAGCATTTAATGAATTAGTGCTTATTAATGCCTCCAGGCCATTATTAAAGTTTGTCCTTTAATCTGGAAGTTTGAATTGATGGTGCCCTGACTAAAAAACCCATTGTCTGTGAACTCAGAGGGGTAACTGGGACAGAAAGAAAGATAGTGGGACTGGAAAGATAGTAAAAATGCACAGAAAGGAAGCAAGTCACTGAACAGCAATACCATCACTAAGCTGAACTGAACACTGAGGTAGTGTTTGAAAGGAAGGTGACTTTCACACCTCCCATTCAAGACTGCAGAAGATATCTCAGACCCCAATATAGAAGTCCTGCTCTTCCCAGCATCACTGGCAGACCCTAGCCAAAACCACCAAGCCTCCAGCGCTATGTGTTCCTGGAAGAAGATTCTGAATCAGCTTTTAAGAACACACTTAAGTAGCCACAGAAAGGAAATCTGCAGTGCAGAACAAGTTATACAAAATTCAGGACTTACCATCTATATGTGCAAACTGATAACTTATTTATTAGTTTACTGACTCACTCTTAGCTAATTGTTTACAGACAAAGCAACCTGTGGCATACACAGGAGGCAGTCTGACATGTGGAGGAAGATAAATAAATAGATACCTAGATAAAGAATATGTAGAACATTCAGTATCTGAACACAGGTTCAGTGAATGTTCCTTGGTTGGCCAAGTATGAATAAACAACAAATGATTCAACCCAATGACCCTCACCAAACAACACATGGTGCTTTTTATTTGCAAAATCTGAAAAACATTCTATTCTGTTCTACTGTCAGCTCAGTGGATCTAGTGTCCATTTTTCCCTTAGAGAGCACAGAAAACATGATCCTTCTGTCTGAAAAGACTATAAAGCAAAACTGGGAAAAGAAAGCAATAGTGAATGAGGTGTTTCTTAGAGACTATTTCTTCCACCACTTTTTTAGTTTTTCCTTTTAGTCATAGTCAGTGTCTCAGTGGATAATAATGCTGAAAGCTGGATGGCATCCACACACAGCATCCCAAGTCTGACATGCCGAACATAATTCAAGGAGCAGAGACTCTCTTCTGAGCTCTGAAAAGCCACATCTGTCTCAGTATTTCGGGTTTTTTCCTTCTCACTCAGCATTTATTTCCTCTCTTTGTATCCATCAGTTTGCATGAGCACAGAATCCCCACAAAATTACTCAGACAGCTGTCTGGCTAAAGATGAAAGAAATCTGCATTATAGGAACGGGAGCAATGTCAGAGCTTGCACTGAGAGAAAAATGTGCTGCCCAAGTCTAGTCATGGCCCACTGGCCTGGGCCAGCCTTGGCCAAAGTACTGTGGTCTATTTGAATCTCAAGGGTACGTGTCAAAATCAAGCTGGCCAATATCTTACCTCACCACATAGTTCAGCAGTTGAATTTGTCTGTTGAAATTGGGAATTTTACCATCTACTGTGCCCATATTGCCTCAAGGGGTAAGCAGAGCACAGGCCAATCTGTCCTACTTGTTCAAAGCAGATATATTAAAAGGTAAAATCTTGATGACTAACAAATTACTTGCTATGTCTTTTACTGTACATCAGATACTTCCTAGCTTCTTCTTTTATTCAAATTTCACTGAAACTCCATCCACAAAGAAAGTTTGAAAATGTACTTGGAAAACCACCTCTGTCCTCTCCTGGTGCCACGCCCACTCCTGACGGGTTTTTTTTATGATTTAACTGAACAACAACCCAAAGCTTAAACAAGTGAAGGCCAAACCCTCAAAGCTGTTATTTTTACATTTTGTAATTATTATGTATCATTTTTGGGGTTCCCAAATGCCTGGCAGACATTTTCAATATATCCGATGTTGGCAACGCTGCAGATTGCCATAGCTGAGCTCATATGAGCTTGATCCTTCTCAATTTACAGGAAGCTGATTTCAAAGCATATCCAGTAAAGTGTTCATCTAGAGACTGACTTTCATGACTTTCCTGGTAAAAAACAGTGTTCACAATCAGGCCAAAGCTCAACACTTTATTTTAATTGGCTTTGAAAGGGAAAGCAACTTACTAAGACTTAATATTCAGAAGGAAAGGGAATTCAGTGAAAGAACAGCTGGGGCAAGGTGTGCCAATGGGTGAATGACTAGTTTAGTTTGACTATTTCCTCTTGTGGCAAAGGAATATTATGAAAGAGAACAGATCATTTAGATACATTACAAAAATAAAAAATAGGCAGTTAAAAATTAATAATCTCTTCAATAGTTCCTATCATTGATTCTAAATTATTCTGTCTAAACAGGAAAATCTTTCTGAGCTCCCAGGACCAGAAATTTGTCCAATCCTTACAGGCTGGGGGCTTTTCCTACACAGCAAGACATTTTAATTTAAAATGCTGTATTACTTAGCACTTAAAATCTTGGCTGTATATTAATTTTAATTACTTTTGAAGCCAGCTTTGGACTGTGTAGCAAATGAGATAGCTGGCATGTTAGAATAACACTGCAATGTTCCATTACTGCCTTTTTGTGCTAAAAGAGGAGTCAGCCATGGCATGCTGCAATATTCCCACTATTTTTAAAATGAGTAAAAATATATTTCTGCAGTTTTTATAATAGACTGAAAGACTCTTTCCAGTTCTGCTCAATATGACTTTTGGATAGTTCCTCTGGCTCTGAACAGAAGATTTTATAAGGAAACAACAGATAATTCGCAGCAAAAGACTTATTTCTTTGTCTCTACTGTTGCTTGGTTTGCTTGATGCATGGGGCTAAAGGTAAGTTTTAAACATATTGCAATGTCTTAGTGTCACCCAGCGCCAAAGAGTTATAGAGCTGAAACCACCAGAAAAAGAATGAAACTAGGCATCTTTTTATAAGTTTTCACAACTCCTTCACACAGATTCTATTTGCAGATAAAGCACAGAATGCATGTCTCCCTGGTTTTGTGTACTTTGCACTGCTCTGGGAGTGTAAAGGTGTCTTGTAGCCAGGTGAGCCATTTGCAGCAGAGTCATTTGTCAGGTGGAGTGAACCCATCGCAACTCAACAGCCAACAAAAATTTTTGCAGCTGGTCAAAGGACCCAGCCAAGAAAAAGGGGACATAGGGAAAATCACCATTGCTTTCATGTCTCTGTGCTTCATGTCTCTCCAGTTGCTGTATCACCATCTTACAGTTCCTTACACTTTCAAAAATGACTGCTTTGTCATTGTACTACTATAATTTGTCTAAAAGCTCAGATCCCTGTGGATAAGCATACAAATGTCTATTTTCAACTAACTTTTGTAAATGTGTATACATATTTTCCATGGATTATAATGACTTTTCCAGAAATGAATTCATGGATAGAGTCTACAACTAAAATAGAACTGTACAAATAATTTACTGTAGTGGTTTAAATGAAGTATTGTGCCTCTTTATAATTGCAAATCATTTTGGAAGAGATTGTTAGTTTGAACATTCCTCAGACAACTTGCACAAATAATTCTTGATTTGCAACTACACTTCTTCAGAGATGTTCAATATTCAAAGTCTGATATGAATTGATTGGAAATTACAGTCATGCAAAATAGATCTTTGGATTCTAATTAATGAAATTCTAAACTAGGGTTTTGGTGCCATATTTTATCAATTTAAAACTTATATTCTGCAGAGTCCCTTTCAATATTTGTTTTATACTTGCTACTTCTGTCAGGGAAGTAATTTCTTAGAAAATCAATGAAAATGGAGCATAAGACATACAGGAATTGTTGGAATACGTGGATTAACAATTCAAGTTTGTATTTATGGTTGTATTTATTTTACCAATATAGAACTAGGGCTTGCCAAAGTTACTTCTTTATGCAGAACCTCAAATATTAGCAGTTAGTTATTGATTGTACAACAATGTTCATAGGTTCTCAGAAAGCACAGACTTTGAGAAGAGAAAATACAAGAGGATATACACACAGTATCAAACATAAAAATCAGTGTTTGCAGTGCTGGGAGGCATAGATGGATTGTCCTCCCCTTGGAGGAAGTCATCTCTTTGTATAGACACTGCCAGACTTGACTTTCATTGTGCCTCAGAAATCATTCTAAATCACAAAGCTGGTTTGCCTGAAAGGGCATCACATGGCATTTGCAGTATTTCCCTAGGGCAGAGCACAGCAGGGGCTTACCTTTCAGGACTATTTGAAGAGCCAGCAACTCATTGATTGCTCAGCACTGTGAAGACAGAAGTGTTATGTTAGTGCTTAATGCTTCTCACATTTTTTTAAACTATTATTTGTGCCACCTCCACCTTTGCAGTGTCTCAGGTTTAGCAGAGGAACGTACCTTTTTGAGACACTCCAGGGCACAGACTCATTAAGAGCTAGACACTGGATTCAGCTTTCAGTGCATGCAATGTGACCGCTGGTTGTAGCTACATTTGGACAGTTTGCCTCTCTCATCATCTATTTATTCTTGCTGCAACTTGACTGTATCAGTGTGTAGCCCTCTTGATTTAAAAAAAAAAATAAACTGTGCTCATATAAACTGAACACAATAGGCATAGAGAGAATATGCATTTGGCTGTGAGGTCCTTTCACAGCAAACCTCTTTCTGAAGTCAATGACCTAGGCTGGAGCTCTTCCTAATTTTCAGAAAAGTCCTGACATGTCCCTAGTGGATGTCTATTGAAGAACAAGGTGCAGCAAATGGGTTTTTCTCATGGGACAAACCAAGTCCCGTAAGAAAAACCTGTCCTCCTGCATTCATGTTCCCAATCCAACAAGAGCACAGCTATGTCTTCCATACACGTAAAAAGGTTTTACGACCTAATGATAAAAGGTAAAGCTATCCCTGCTACCCCTCCACTGAGATCTTCTGCTGTGGCTCTGATAAGTAGCATCCCAGAAGCATGTCTGCCTTGGGGATGTACTACCCAGAATGCTAGGAAAGAAGAGAGAACCTAGAAGTGCATTCTCTTTCCAGGGAATTATTGGAAATTCCCTTGGCATTATTAAAACACAATGTCTCCTTACTGCTTTGACTCCCAAAGCTCCTCATTCAGCGTCTGTCTAATCTTAAATACTCAAATATTCAAACTAAGACATATAAAATACATAAAATTTAAACTCCATGATCTTCTATGCTGACTAGGTGTTCTGCTCCTGACAACTCTATAGGCAGACAGGCTCTGGATGTAGATCCCAGGAAAGACTTACATGATTTCAAGATTTTGAGTGCAGGGAACTTCTCCATAGTCTGCATAGTGCAAAGGAAGCCGTACATGGCAGGTCACCTCTGCACCTGGAGACCTGGATACAGAAAGGCATCCAAGAAAAAAAGAACCCACAAACAAACCTTGGCTAAGGATTTTAGCCATTAGCTTTCAAGAAGCAACCAAATAAGCTGTATGATGGGTTTTTTTAATAATTGTTAAAAGGTTTTCAAGCATTTCAAAACCACTGATAAATGCACTTACTGGATTTCCATATAGCTTCCATTTTTCACTGACAGTGCATCCTAAGTTGGCAAAGCTTTGTATATTCGGTAACTTTTTACATTTAGTGATTTATCAGTTTTGAGTTTCAATATGATTAGCTGGTATCTGAACAAATTCCTTAGGTGATCTTACAACCAGGTTATATGATGATTAAAAAAATTTGTAGGATAGCTGAAAAGGACAATTTTCAAGATAGAGCAATAATCTCCATATGAAGTATAAATGGAGGAGCCATTATAAATGGTGACAGTGAAGATGAAGTCCAGATGTAGTCCAAGGCCATTATTCTGACCAATTTCAACCTAAGCATTACAGCAGAGAGACTTGGGAGAGAGAAAATGAGATCATAGGGTGGGGGTGAGAGAAGTCATTCTAATTTAGGAAGCAACAGAGAGGTAGGGCTGATGGAGGCATTACGCACATCCCTACCAGTCCCATCACAACTCAAAGGAGACTTCAGTGGGTGGTGGAATGAGAGGGCTACAGCACTCAGCCTTTTAGGTATCTCTGTAACTTGGTTTGAGTAGCAAGGAATGCTGCTCTAAGCAGGCATAGCTATGCCATGCCTCTCTGATGGGTTATGTTTCCAAAGCAACTGACTGATACCACCTCTAGCTTATCCTCAGTCTAGGCTCTGTACCGGTAACATGTCTTTACATCCATCACCTTGTTCCTTCAGACACACTAATTCCTTTTCCTTTCCCATTTTCAGCACTTGGGTCCTTGTCCTTTTCCTCCCTTTCCAGTGTCCGGATAGGATCTCTATTTCCTCTAGTTTCTTCAAAACATTCTTAAAGTACTTCCTTATGCTTCAGTTATTTCAGATTACATTTTTGAACATCAAAACCTATCAATCACAGAGTTTCCAGTTCCTGAATAGATATGTCCTAGGGTCTGTAAAAATATGTGCAGAAATGTCCTGCCTATCACCGAGCATATGCACTCATGGACAGGACATCACTGTGCAAGTGTGATTTGGCAGTTTGATCAGCTGTTTTGTAAAAGAAACCTGCCCGTAGCACAGATTTGTATGCAGTCTTCGTGCAGACCACCTGCTTTTCATGCTTGAAGTATCAGAAATATCATCCAAGCCATTTAACTCCAAACCCACTGGACTATCATAGAGAGTAAAGGACACGTTGGCATGGGCCATAGCAGGTCACAGCCTTCCTAGTGCCGATACCTGTCAACCAGATGACCAGCTGGGGGGTTAGGGAGGAGGACGGAGACTGAAGTGCTGGTCAGTCAATGAATGAGCTACAGGAGATGGTGACCGTGAAATTGGCAGCAGAGGGACAAAGGACAACTCCTTTGCAATGTGTGAGACCCAAGAAGTCTGATTTCTTCTTAATGTAAATGCCAAATGATAACACCATGCTATTCTAGGCCTTGGTTACAAGAAAAGTATTCTGTTCTCTGGTATAGGCACATCATTTTCATTTAGCAATGGTTTATGGAAATGATTGGCAATGATTCTAAGATCAGTTTCTGCTTCAGCCCCTCTGACATTCATTGGAAAAGGCCTCTGGCACTCTCAGAGAGTTTTGCTAATGCAGCATTAAAGCTTTCATACCTCCTGTCACTAGTTATCTCAGCTCTGTGGGATTACTTTTTTTGCAAATGGAAGGTAAGGGGCTGGGTTCTGTTTACCTGTCCAGTGCTATAATACCATAAATTCAAAGTGGCTTCAGCCTTAAGCATGGCCACAGGCAGCACATTGGAGACCTCAGTTTTACTGCTTTTCCATGAAAAAAATTTAACCCCATCTTTCTTGAAGAATATTACATAAAGGATAGGGAGTACTGACAACTTTTTTTCGAAAGGGGCAAGGACTGCAGATAGTAATGAAGCCAGAGAGCTTAGCTTAAGCTAGGGAAGGTGAGGAAATGGTAACAGAGAGAAGGGAAACAGAAAGCAAAGAGGACAGAAGAATTTGGGCAATGCAGCTACCGCTATGCTAGCCAGCACGGAACAAGTGTTTCATCTACCTTACAGGAAAGATGAAGGCAACAGAGACAGTAGGGAGTAGGGAGATGAAAGAGGCAGACTTGTCAGGAAGATGTCTGTACACGAAGTTATGGAACTGGCTGAGAAAAGCTGAGCCTGGACTCCTCTGTGCCCGGATTAATTGCTCTCTGCTCTCCCTTGCGCGCTGTTCTTGTACTCTGGGGAAGGGTTGAGTGTATAAAGGGTTAAGAGAGGGGCTGCATCATTTTAGAACCCCTGAACACTAAAGGACTCCTGTGCTCTGGAAGCAGTCTTTCCTGGAAAAGAAAAGCAAGCTAAGCTTCAAATCAAAAGACTTGAAAGAAGCTGAAATATTATATTTTGAAAATAGCAGAACAAAACATTTCAATTATTCTTCAGAAAATTATCCCCTTCTTCTTTTATCAGGAATTATATTAAATAATAACTTTAATTATGCAAAAAAAATTGTTTGGTGAACAAAGTATTTACTTAATATCATTCAACTTCATCTGGTACCTGTTACTGTAGAATTCAACAAATGAGATGCTGGTAC
Source organism: Antrostomus carolinensis (assembly GCF_000700745.2). Classification (NCBI taxonomy): domain Eukaryota; kingdom Metazoa; phylum Chordata; class Aves; order Caprimulgiformes; family Caprimulgidae; genus Antrostomus; species Antrostomus carolinensis. The sequence continues at coordinate 44,773 of NW_010287903.1, forward strand.
ATGCTAGCAAATAGGGAACAGAGAAGATTCTTTAGATGGGGCTCAAAGATTTGCAACACAGTTCCTCGGGTTTGTAGGAATAAAAACACCTTGTAACTTTAAATTATTGTCATGCATAGGAGAGAAAGCTAGAAGAAACTCTCTATTACTTTCTGCACTGGACTTCTGAGAAGAGCCTGAGAAAACACACAGAGTTATATCAAAGTGAGGATTAAAACTCCCCCTGATTACAGAGGTTTATTAATGGGTCTAGACAGGAGAAGAACACATGAGAGAAAAGGAAGATAACCTAATAGTCAATGGAGAGTCCTATTAGCACACCCCAAGAGGGATTTTCCAAAGTTGGAAGGACAAGAAAAAAAGCAGGAGCTGTGTACAAATTAAGTGTGGCTCTAGCATGTCTGAATACCTTCCTTGGAAAGCTAATTTCCACCATGGGATTAGATCTAGTATAGGGTTCAGTAGGCCCCCAAATGTTTCCTCACAGCAATACTATTCATGACAGTCACTGCATATCTACCAGACTAGAGTGTGTGTTCAGCCTTCAAAGGCAGATAACCAGAGCGATGAGAACACAACCAACAAAGCTGTACACCAAAATATGAAGATACAAACCTGATACATGCAGCAGAACAGTGCTGTATATCAAAGTAATCACACTTGCTATATGTAGTTGTTTTAGGGTAAATGAAAATTCATTCTATGCAGCAATCATCCATTAAAAGAATACATGTACAGAATATTTCCTAATCACTTGTTATTAATATTTATTTATAGTGATGTATCAATATAGGTTTGAATTGGATATTCTTCTGGCTAAAACTCTGAAGGAGCATTATGTTCATGAAGAGCTTAACAGAGCCGTAATTTCAAAATAACTTTTTAGACATTCTTTTCATGGTACTAGTTGTAAAGGCTGCTGGATAAAAAAATAAAGGTAGTTTAGTAAGGTACAGCAAATAAATAATAGATGCTCAGCACAGAAGATGACTGCTTTTCCTCTCTCAAACATGCTGGCCAAATGCAAAAAAGTAAACCCTAAGGAGACTGGGTCATAGTTAATTTGGCAGTCAAGGGAGAATTTTAAATGATGAAATCACATTTTCACCTCCATAAAAAAATGCAGGAAGGATATTTACTTTGCATGTATAAATAACATAATTTATTGTTCTACTTTAGCATTTCTTTTCCTCCGACCACCTCCAAGAAGGTTTCCATAGAAACCTAAGAAGAAAAGCAAAGAGGAACATAATTTTGCTCACTTTATATTGATTTCAAATACCACTGCACTTACACCAGCAATGTATCTTCTGCACACATTTTTATCAGCTGAAAATCTAAGCGTTAGAGTTGATTAAAATACCAACTTAGATTTAGCACGGTTATCAAAACCACTGTTTGCAGTTCAGTCTGTCACCTACCCAAGTTACGGCATTGTAGAACATCAAAGATGAGCAATTATTTTAAGCAACCGTAATGAGCTCTGTCAAGCTGAAAACTGCTTTGGAAAAGCTACTGTCCTCCATTCTCTCTCTTCTTCCCCAGTGCTGATTTAAGGTACTAAGGACAATATATTAAATATTTAAATACTCTTCAGATATTAATCTCTTCAATTTCTTAAACTGCTTTGTATTGGTGATTAACGTAATGATTTCTCCAGTTAGCCTGACCTCTCTCCCTTCCAAGGGATGTGACTTGGCCACTTGCTGAGGATGATGTAAAGTCTCTGATAGCACTGGGCCACAAGCTTTTTGCAACTTATATGTCTTGATTTTTTTCCTTGCATTTTTATTTATTGCACATTGTTTTGTTTTGGTTTTTTTCCCCCCTCTCGCATTTTAAAATCTTTTCATCAAAGCCAGAAAAAGAAAAGGAAAGAAATCAAAACATTTTAAATGATTCCCAAAGGTTTCAAGGATGCAGCCTCTTTCCTGCATACAGCTACTTATTACCGTTGTTCACTTCTGACTCATTTATACATGCCTGAAACCATTTTAGAAGAACAAGTCCAACAACAACTGAATATTGTATTCTGAGAAGAAGCCTCATGCTGAGGTGCCTGGAAGATTATATGCCTGAGCTTACAGGAACACCTAGGCAGCTTCACTCAGAGATCCCATTCTCTTTTCTCAAGGAAGCCGCAAATTAGCAAACTCTTTCAGGATTCCAATTTCAATACAATTTCTTTCTGATAACAGAGAGCTGAAACTTGATGACCTCTCACACTGTTTATCCTAAATGCCAGTTGTTGGAAGTCAAAGCTGTCTCGGTGGCTCTAGGTTTTACTTTTATGTAGTTCTACCTTTGCTATTCACCACAGCAGAATATGAATAAACCTATTGCAATAGTAGGCTGAAAGAAAAATTTACTTCAGTTTTGCTGTCTAAGATCCATTATTTCCACTGCTGCCTTAGTTCTGGTTGAGAGAGCACTATTTATGCAAATACAGCTACACACATATTTACAGACAGATCGGGTGGAGATGATATTATATGTTGCCTTTTTGTTTCAGGGTGATCAGTAAAGACAACCTGTGAATTGAGACTTTTGGTCTTAATTTTTTATCATAGTGACTTTAGGGATGCCGTTTTTTTTTCTATTATGCTTAAATAAAAAGCTTTTTTTCTGGCACATCCAGAGGATGACAGAGCCCTCCCACCCTGAAAAGCAAACACAGAGGACTAAACCTTCTCCCCTTTCTTTACTCGCAAACACCAAGGTACAAGTAACAATACAAAAAAATCAGCAACATAATGAGCAACATCATTTCTTGGGGACTTTCAAGCTTGATTTCCAAATTATAACCTCATTCTAAGATCATATACCACACTGCTTTCATAGTGGAGTGGTTTCAGATTTCCTGTGTATGTTTATTTTTAGGTCAGGTCTGCTAATGAGCTCAAAGTAAGTGAAAAAAATCCCCCTGATGAAATGATGTAACAAGTATGAGCTCTTGTTGTTGTGCCCAACACTGGTTAATGATGTTGGCACTTGAATGATGGCCAGAGCAGGCTGAATTTCTGTTCCTGACATTTTAAAAAAAGAAACACATTGGCCTATCTTTCCTCTTTCTCCGATAGTGAAATGTAAAAATAGAACTATGCACACCAGAGGGCTCCAAGGGCTCCTTTCATTAATGTGAAAAATCCATCATTTATAGCTCTGCAGCATGAATAGGTTTGAAAGACATTTAATCACTAGTGAAAATGCCACAGCCACAACCCCAGCCCTACTCCTGCAGAAGTATATATAGCTCACAGCTATTCATCTCTGCTTTTTGGGAACCGCTCGTGTTCCATATATTCTCCATAGTGAACGAGAGCAGAAGAACATGTAGTGAGAACTGCTAGTCCAAAATACAACTTACACTGAAAATAGATAAATAATCATTTTGAAGGGTAGGTAAATTATATTGGTTGCTTTCTAAATACAATATATTTTACCTAAGTATTTTCCAATAAGGACCACTTTTGATCTCTGTCACACTTCTTGCCATGGTGTGACATGGGAAAGCACCTATAAGAAGATCTGTCTTAGTACTGCAGATAGGAAGGCTTGTATCCCAAGAACTAATCTGTATTAAACTTCAAACCCTTCCACAACCAAATTTGAAGGTTCTACACAGTTTGCTGCTTTCCAGTTACACACTGAGGAACATAAAAAGGTTTTTCTGTTAAAATTTTCTGATTTGAAATAGCCCATGTGTTACCAGAGGGAGCATAATTAAATTAATCTACCTTTTTGTCTGGATACCCACATATAGGGACCTATTTTTGTTATAAACCTGTTTAGAATCCTAAAATATTTCCAAGAGCCTACTGTCTCTTTACAGTGCAATTTAAACGTGCATATAGATGCTGCTGAGATCTCCATGATTCTCCTGATTTTCAGCAGCGTTTTTCAGTTCAAAGCCACCAGAGATTCTCAAAATCTGCTTCCTTTTAGGAAGATTTTTATTAAAATCAAAGTTCTGTTTTAAAGACCTGTATCACTGAAATGCTAGGTACTGATTATAGAAAATTATACTTGTAATATTGAAAAGTGTGCTTCTTACAACTGAAAGAGAGCACAGCAGTTAGTGCAAGTGTTTAAACTAATGGGTAACATCTTCTACTCTATAACTCAACAAGTCTTCAACTGATTGCACAAAGTAAAAGGATACAGCATACTGAATGGAAAAAAAAAAGCCCCAAAATGTGTGTCAGGATTCAAAAGGATATCCCACATCATTAAATCCAAATCTCACATAACCACATGCTGTTTTAAAGATAGAGACTCGTTTTCCAGGCTTTCCATTTCAACAACACCAAGCAAGGATCATTGCAGTGTCTCATTCAGCTATTTTTCAGATTTGACAAGATATAAATCCATTGTTAAACCCTCTAGCACTAAATCGGAAACACTAGCACATGAGAAACAGCTGATATGGTATCATCTCTTATTGCCTTTTAAAATTAGTTGAAAAAAAATTGTCTTGCCGCCGTTGCATTGGCAGGCTCTATGTTGGATCTGGCAACCTATCTGTGGCACCCCAACTTCATGTGGGTCAGGTACCACCTGTCTTTCAGCAGCATGAAAGCAGAAAGCTCATGTTAGCTCAATGCTGTGCACTAGTATTAATTTGGCAGAAAAATGCCTATATATGATTTCTATCCAGTTTTCCCTGTTGCTTGTATTAATAATTGCCACCTTATTTCAGATGCAGAAATGGGCTCAGATACTGGCTGGTGTACTTTCTGTCCATCTTCTCTTCCCATATTTATGCAACGCAGGGAGCTTGAGAATGGAAGGTGCCCTTCGCTGGCAGCTCCACGCTCACAAGGTGGAACAACACAACATCCTCAGCTGGGTCTTTATGCACATCTGCTTAAAGAAGCACAAATACATCATCTGCAATATACATCATTCAGACCATTTGCAGATGAGTTTTCACTGACTTCATCGGAGGAGGAAGACAGCGTGTTCCACAGGGTATATTAGAAGTCTGAAAAATCTAGAGGTAAGCATAACAAAAAAAGAATCTCACTGAATCTGACAAGTCATTCATCCCTTTGCTGGCTCTTTGCTATCTCCCAGATATGTCAAGGACACACAGGAAAAGAAGCTGAATTTAACAAAAGGTGTCAATTTGAAGCAAATTATATATATCAGCTCTACTAACTGGATGGACTTTCACTCAGAAATAAAGGTGGCATAACTTGGTTTCATTAATCAATTTAAAAATTAATTAAACTAAAGCAAATTGAGGCCATTTCAGTTCCAACTGCATGTACATAAAACGATATAATATGGTTTAACTAATACATTTCAAATCCAAACTCATTTGGGTTAATTTTTTTGAACATCCCTATGTACACAAGACAAGATATAATCCAGTTTTAAACATCTATCCTGGGCTTTTTGGATTTGTGCATTCTATTCTTTTTCATCTTCTTTCTTTTACACATCTACCATTGCTATTTGAATTTCAAAATAAGTGTCCCACAGGGTACTGGGAGGTTTTTTTCTTTCAAAAAGAACCATCTGGAGACAACCAGCAATATTGCCAACACTAGTATTAAAATTGTGAGTCAGACCTTAAAAAATCTTGAGATTATTTAAAAGTGTGAATCTTTCCCCCACAAATAATGTATTTACGTTATTTAGTGTGTCTCTGATATTTTAGATGTACACCAACCACATTTTCAAACTGCAATATAGGAAAAGCTGGCTTGCCTACATAACCACTGGACTGCAAAAGCCACAACTTTAACAAAACCACCAAATATCAGGAGAGATACAGAGTCCTCAGAATTTAAATTGTAAAAGTCAGCAGTCATGTCAGTACTATAACTGTTTATGCTATGGATTAATTAAAATGAATCTGGTCAGTAGGAGGCAGACAAGATAGAGACAGCTGAGTTTGAACCTGGCACTTGTTTAGTTCAGGCTCATTTTCTCCCTATTGCTTGCATAAAGCTGAAGTCCTGCTTGCTAGAAGAGGATGTAAATTAGATGTGATGTTCGAGATTTTTACTGAATTCTGATCAAGCAAACTTATCTAAAATATCTATAAAAAAAGAGGTGTTTTGATCAATTTTTAACTTAAAAGTTTTTATTTCTTAAAACCAGTTCAGGAATACATGTTCCTCTTTTAAGTTACAGATTTTTTTAGTGATGGTGAGTTTGTCTTCTTTTAGTAACAGAAGCTTAACACTATCAAGCATTCTGCAGCTGTGTCAACGAGGCTAGAGATTCCCTAAAGGGACATGAGAAAAAAGTAACAACTGCTGCTTAAAGCTGTGGGATTTTAACAAAACCAACCAACCAAACAAAAACCCAAAAAAACCTTTAAAAGAAATTAATACAAAGAGGAAATATTTCTAACTTGTAATCTACTTCATTCAACAGATGTTATTTCACTCTGTGCATTCACAGATGACGCAGTTAAAACTTGAGGAGCATGGCAGAAATGTCTATTCTAAACTCAGAGTTTGAGCTACACAAAACTTGCAGGGTTTAGGGAGAGAAGGGATTCTAGGGATCAGGAATCAAACTGTGATGCTTGGTCCAAAGCATCTGGAAGTGAAGTAGCTCCTACAGGTTTACTCATACAAATGATGAGAATTGATCCAAACTTCCATAGGAACCTTCCCACAGGGATCAGTCCCAGCCCTCCAGCACAAGACTTGAGCTTTTCCTCAGGCAATGCAGGGGCGGAAGGACACAGATAAGAGCTCCTACATCTACACTTTCTGCACGTATGAAAGCATTGAACCTCAAGCCCACTCATCAGTACAGACAGGTTGGAGAGTCAAAGGGAATTTTTTTTCTCTAGCACCACTCAAGAGAATTATTTTCTCCCAACTTGCACTTGCTGAGTGTATCAGCAGCCCTTCAGTGTTTGGCACTGCATAGGAGCTTTATACTACATACAATACAAGTTATATAAGAATAATTACTGTCCTGCATGCTGGGATATTTGATGAAGGACATGTCTGCTTCTGTTTAATTTTTTTTTGCAGGCATAAATATACCCTAAACAAAGAGCATTAATTATAAAGCATCTCCCTGGAGAAATGGAAATTACTTGAGGAGTAAGAATAATTGCTCTGCCCAGGCCATGTCCCACTGAGATGCAATTTGTTTCCTTTTACATCACTCATCTTTTTTCCTACACTATCACTCCTGTATTTTACTGACTTTCCACAGCAACTCTCAGTACATAAGACTCAGTGAACTTCACATCTGTTCTTCATGAGATGTGTACAAAATGCAGCAAAAATGTTTGTGTGGTGTATTTAAAGATATTATCACCGCTGAGGGTTATAAACATGCATTTTTTGCTATAAACCAGATCAGAATTTTAAGCCACACATATAATCCTTCTTTTCCCCTGAATGATCAAGTATACTGTAGACATAGAAGCATCTCTTGTGTTTCCATCAGATTATTTTTGCAGGAAGGCTTTGACTTCAATATGAACATTTATAATAAATTACATGAGAGCAAATGAAGTGTGTCAAATATGATTAACACTACTAAACAACAACTTTACTGAGCAGATTCTCCTAACTACAAGATTGCTTCTTGACTGTTACAGGTTGGAGTGATAGGGCAACCATTCGTCCTCCAGGTCAGCAATCCTACATGCACTTTATTTCTATAATCCAAAATAGCCTGCCTCTAGGTAAGCAGTGGTGTGTATCACAAAAATTCTGAGATTTCTTCAAATTCATGTTTCCCGTGACCTCCATGACAAAAACACAGTGTAAACCTCATACCAAATCAGAATTTACCGAGGACATTTCAAAGACAGACTAGGTCTTGTTAACACCACTGCTGGGCTCTAGCAGATAGCTATTCTCACTTCTCTTTCAGTCATTCCTGGAACACATCCCATGAGACCAGGCATTCCACTTAGAATCTTTTTCCATATGAAAGTATAGCCCCTTGGGAAAGCAATAAAAAAACCTAATCAAACAAAAAAGCTAGCAGTCATAATGGCCATTTACACATAGGACTATATAGTCCTAACATCTCAGAAGTCAAGTACCTCTGTCCTGACCAAAGCACCATATACTACCTCTATAGCTTTCCCTTTGGAAGTAGTTCTGAACATAGTTCTGTTGCTTCCTGTCCTAAACTGCCGTGTGGTATCACAGTGCACACTTCAGCAATAGCTGTGTTTTGCTGCAGCAGAGCATGAAGTCATCCCAGATGGTATGCAAGGATATACTTGTTTATAATGTGACTCATATTTTGGAGCCACATAAATATGACTTTTTTTATAGGCCATATATTGATGTGGTACATAAAACAATTGTGGAGCAAGTTCTGCACTCTCTCTTACACAGTTTGTGGAAGTAGCACCAGATTGAGGGCTTTGTACCAACACATATTTTACCTCTAGATCCTGCTCTACGAGCAGGAGCAACCTGAGTAGCCAGTTGCTCTCAGTAGCCTTGCTCCATGCTACTTACCAGAAGTAGGAGCTAGAAGTCCATCCCATAAACATTGTGCCAAAGCACAGAAGAAATTATTTGATTCAAGCTTTGGTTTATATCCAACTTTCAACTTAGCCCCAAATTGTTCTAGTCTTTTAGGATACTTGAAGAGAAACAGTAAATTATATGCAATGCAATTAAAGTGAATGTAGTCTAGTATTTAAGATCAAATATTCAGGAATAGGTATTAACACGTGTGAGGGAGCTGAAGGTGAATTATTCTCCAGAGTTAATTGAAGAGCTTCCTCTAAAGGAAAGGAAACCTGGTTTTGATACTTTATTTTACTAATGAGATGCAACATAAAATTACTTCCTAGTTATTATGCTGAAATATGTAATGCATATTCAAAAACTATCTCTGAGGAACTGAAACAATTTAGACAAGATGAGCTACTGAATACATGAAAGGAATTGACTTCACAATCCAGCCAATGATTAGATAGGCTTAACTGTTAAAAATAATGACTGAACCAAAAAATATGTACATTCATATTAACTGTAACAACTAAAGTTACTGTGAGCTTGCAGGCGGAATGGCAATTTAATTTTATTTCAACTGTTTGCTTTTCATTTGCCTTAAAAAAAACAAGAGTAAATTTATATTCTTTGCACATGTGGAAACCCAGTATCAAGTTTCTTGGAACTGTCTTTTGACTAAAGTATTGTCAATTATTCTTTAAGGTAGTGCAAAAGTGCTTTTACTGTCCAAGAGTTTTGATGCTGTAAAGGTGCATATTCACCCAATAAATTTAAGCCAAACACCAGAAAAAAATACTATCCAAATGGCACCTGCTTAACACAACCACACAGTACCTTCCTACTGTTACTAAAGATTTTAACTAGCTCAAAGGACAGCTGCCCAGTACTATGCTAGGGCACGCAGTAGAACAAGCTTCCAACTAAAATTGATAAATACACAACAGAGTTACAATTAATTCTAAACCAGTGATGCCTGTTAACAGAATCTTCATGACTCCTAATGGTTTTCAGCACCCCCATGAGCAAAATATAAGTTAATGTACCAAGGAAAAGTTCTAGAATCAGCACCCATATATGAAGGTTTGATCCCTTACCATTTTCTGTGAAGTAGCCAAAAACTTGGTGGAGCCAAAAGAATTTACAATACATAAAGCATATAATGGAAGTAACAACCAGATCTTGCGAGTCTGGAATCATTGTTCTGTAGAAGCAATGCACTGCTGCATCCAAACAGGTTATGAGATCCCACATCTAACCTTGGAGCAAGTTGTACTTCCTCCTTTTTATTCCAAATGCTTACAAGTGGCATGGTAGGATCAGCGCTTAAGTATGATGTCATTTCCCCTCGCTGGCTCCAGGGAACCCTTTTAACAAAGGGTATATTTGCATAATCTCTTTGTTCACAGTTTAATTAAAAGAACCACAGGACCCACACCATCAAGAAGGTGCAGCTGATCAGAGAGAATGAGACCTGTACCTTCTCTGAGTTGCTGCACCCTGGGCCAGGATGAATCTGCTGGTGACAGGGGAAGCCATCCATCCCTGAGCACTGCTGATTGCAGTAAAGCCCACACCCTGGAACCAGCTGAGGAAGGGTCTGCCCACAATGTACCCCTGAAGTGGGGTGGAAAAAAAGCATGATGTACTCCAAGATGCTCAAAGACTACCCAACACAGGATTTTTAACTTCTGTTGCTTACAGGTTTTGACCTTCAGAGCAAGACCACGAGGACAAGGCTCAAGGAATCTGATTAATTTTCAATATATTAAATCTGTCTCACCCAGGATATCTAATCCCTCTCTGTTTACAGAATTAATATCTGGTTTATTATCTTTTAATATAATTTTTGGGTAATTGAGCATCTGTATAGTTTTTATATTATCTCAAGGCTGTGACTAACTCAAGTCCCTGTCATCCACCTTTCCCCTTGGTACCCCATCCCTTGGAGTGACTGGGGCTGTAAATGGGCACAGGTTTACTCCTACATGGAATCAGTTGCAGTATTAGGGCCTTAAATTCTATACATCAAACCAAAAAAAAAAAAGAAAAAAGAAAAAAAAGAAACCTCCAACGAACAGGGAAGCACAGATCGGCAAGAAAAGCCTTCATGAGGGAATTTTTGAAAAATTTTGGCATATTCAGTTCACTTTGTGTGTACGCACTGCAAGGAGGCAGAAAGGAAAAGGTAGCCGTGCTTGATCAGGGCAGTGAAAGACATTTTAAGCAGAATTTAGAAAGGACTTTTAGAAGCACATAGCCCCCAGGTAAAGAAAGGAAAAATGCCTTCACTCCAGCTTTCCTAATCAAGTTAGACAGATTTGCTGGGTATATAGCATTTCTTGCTTGGGGAAACTGATAATTGCCCGGTTTTCAATGGCATTAACCTGCTACTGTGCTGACTAGGGCAGTTTAAACATAGAAGTTACCCACAGTAGCCTCAGGCTCCCAGAAAAGTAGAGAAATTCATTTAGACCCCAATTTGCTTTTGTAAGGAAAGCTTTAAAAATCTCTATATTTAAAAATTACATTACTAAGCCAACACTCCGCCTGCAAAATGACACTTCACCTTGCTTGGGTGCCCTATGAATTCCAATAGCTAGAGCTGATGCAGCTAAAAGGACACAAAAAATGACAGAAACAGCCATTTGAGAATATATAAAAATGTATGGGACACCCACAACTTCTCTGGGCTATCTAGCCACACTGGACGATTTAATGTTTCACAAATATAATATAGGCTTGTGCTGCTCATTACCCTGGTGAATGCAAAGAACAAAATGAAAATATATGAGAATCCTGCTTATTTGTGAAAGATGGTGCACTGAAAGGTGTACAAAGTCAACTCCCAGATGGAAAGTCTGTAACAGGAACTTTGTGCTAGGATGGTGCAAGCCACAACAAGTCCGATGGCAATACAGCTGCTTAAACTTGGTCTTAATAACTTGGACACCTTTATGTGGCAGTGCACCAAGTCTGAAATATGTCACACTGAACTGCAGCGTTCAGCTTTATTACCTGAAGTTCACATTAAATTCACACTGAGCAAAGATGTTTATTATATAATAGACCACATTGTCATCCTTAAAGTGTAGCATATTTATGGTATCTCAGAGGCTAAATGAATTCACTGTTAACATGTAACAAAAATCTAAGCCCCTACACTGAAAACTCAAATGATGTGTTAATAATCCAGGTGGATTATTTCATGCTTGATGCTAGGGATTCAGAATAGAGCCCATCTTATTCACCTGCAGCTGCATCATCATCACCATCATACCACACACACAAAAAAAAATGGGAATGTGTCATTTGTCAATAAAGTAAATATATCTGATTAACAGCCACAAATAGCTGACCTATTGACTAAAACAGTGCCATTATCTCCCCACAGTCAATTTGTTTTCCTTTTCTTTCCTTTTAATTCACTACTGTCCTTTACATTGAAAATATCTTTTGCTGACAGAAAGGTCCAATTTTTTTTTCATGAAGAAGAGCCTTTGTAACCATAAAGAGCAAGTAACCGATCAAGAAAAGATGTGAGAATTTTAAAATATTAAACAAGTATTTCTCACATCTGTATCTTTTGAAAGCTAACTGGTTGTACATCCTGAAGATTAAATTATTTAATTTTATAAACAGCTTGTTCATTCAATCCACATATCTTTTATTACCAGCATTTATTAATATAGGATACAACAGAATAGAACAAGTTTGGAAGTGATGGCCTTGCTAAAGCTGAATTGGGCAGAACACCAATATTGTCTCAGCTAACAGAGAATGTGTAATAAAATATAAAACTAGGGGGAATTCATTTTGACAGTGGAAGGAAAGTATCTTTATTAAAATACAGTGCTATCAAGATCTGCTTTTTTCTTGAGAGATGCTCATAACTCAGACTTTCATATTACACTATTAGTGCATAAAATCTTGTTTGTTTTTGGCAACAAAAATTGGAAGTATTTTTCAAGAACAATTGCTGCGAGGTAATCTCTGTTCTTTCAACACAACTGCCTGTGCAGACTTAAAGCTGAAACTCCTGTCCATAAAGTTACTCTGATTAAAACATCAGCCTTTTTACTAACAGGTAAATATTATAAATAAATATTAACAGGTTAGTGTAATAGAGCTTGAGCAAATAAAGAATCAAAGTATGATCTCATTACCTCTCTCAGTTATCCCCTCTTTTAGTGGAAAACAGTTTTGGCTCTTTACTTGCTTTCCTTTTTTTGCTGTGTTTCAGTTGAACAAATATAGAAATATCAGCAAATAAATCTACATAGTAGGATGAGAAATAACATCAAGACTCAGTATTTTTCAGATGCTTGCTTGCCCACCTCTTGCTCTCCTGCATAGCAGGAGAATGGCAATCTGGTATTGGCCCCTTTCCCATTTATGAAGATAAAGTAGCCCACATACAGGGAAGTAATGGGGCTCCCTACTGTTTCTTAGTCACTTACATGGAAGAGAAGTGTAAAGGCTCATGGCTGAGTACAGCTCTTACATGACAAAGCACCTTCTCTTTTCATCTGAGGCATTCCTTTCTACTCTGCTCATAACCCTGCTTGTTTCTCAGCTACCTCAGTGAATAAAATCTACGTCAGTAAGCATCAAGCTCCAGAACACCACCCAGGGATTACTTTTGCTGGTGACAATCCACCTTCAGCTTCACTAGCACGGAGCTTCAAAGATCAGCAGAGATGGACTTGAATCCAAACTTCAGGCAAAAGCCCTATAGTTTTCTGTTTGGGAATGTGGTTAGATATTGCCTTTACAAAACCATGAGAAAAGAGGTGAACGACTTCACTCTCAGCATTCTGGAAAAAAGACTTACTAGCACTGATGTCAAGGCTTCAGCCCTGACAGACCTGAAGGTGGAAGGAACTAGAAAGTTTACAGTGACTTTCAACTTTAAATGCTGAAAATAAAGAGGTGGATATTTAGCCCATAGTCCTATGGTTTCATGTCAAGTTAACAGGAATCAGTCTATGCCACGTGGGATGATTTAAGCAACGTCACTAACAGATACAATACCAACTATCAGCTTCAAATCACTCACAAGGAGTCCAGTATGAAAAGCCAGTTAGAGAACTGGATTTAGTATTGTAAATTAAATAGAGCATTTATATAAACAGACACATAGTTACCAACCTAACTACTTGGAAGTCAGGAACTGGTACTCGCCAGTTTCAGAAAATCTATGTAACTTGTTGTGCAATTAACCAGCACTGTGGTCACCAGTACTTATGAATATGAACACTGATATCCCAAAAGCTAGTTTAGTTGGTCTGAATTACGTTCAGAAAGAAGTCAAAGAAGATAAAATTGACCTTAAATAATAAGTATGATATTAGTTATCTCCCCAGACTTGAGAAGATAGTTACATTTAAAAAGAACTAGGAAAATATATTTTGTGGAAATCATAGTGGAGACTATTTTAGAGCAATTACGCAGTATGGCATAAATGTGTGATGCAATTTTGTTTTATATATTCTGGATGTCCTCTCCATTTTCATGTGGATTGAACCTTTTAAACATAAAAGGCTTAACTGACTGATCTGTAGAAAATAAAACATGGCAGGTGGTGTAAGTCAAAGTTTTTGAAAAATTACCAATGCAAACTTGTTTATTCTTCATTAGAAAGCTTTTTAAAAAGGTAGAGATTAAGACAATTTAATGATACTTCAGCAGAATGTTAAAAAAAAAATAGGCTTTGACAACATATCAGAATATACTCGAAATATATATAGTGGGTATTTGTCTGAACTCCATTCAGTCCTTAGAACTGTGACCATTTCTACTTCTGACAACTGGGATCTTAAAGGAACACTGAAGGATTTAGAAGCCTCTAGGTTCAGCTGTCCCACTCAATACCGGACCATAATAAATTTTTCCACTCCCACCTTTAATTTTTCTCACACATTTTTCTCTATACATTTGTATATCTTTAGGCTCCAGTCTCACCTTGGGCTTTTAAATTTATTCTGATAAATACATTAAATACAAAAAAACCCAATAAAATACAATAAAAATAATGCAAATCCAATAAAGCAAAGGAACTGTGTCCAGTTCTGGAGCTCCTGACACAAGAAAGACATGGACCAGTTAGAATGAGTCCAGAAGAGGCCACGAGGGTGATCCAAGGGCTGAAGCATCTCTGCTATGAGGTGAGAGAGTTGGGGCTCTTCAGCCTGGAGAAGAGAAGGCTTAGGGGAGATCTTATAGTGGCCTTCCAGTACCTGAAGGGGCTACAGGAAAGCTGGGGGGGGGCTTTTTACAAGGGCAGGTAATGACAGAACAAGGGGAAAAGGATTTAAACTGGAAGGGGGCAGGTTTAGACTTGATATTAGGAAGAAATTCTTTCCTGTGAGGGTGGTCAGACACTGGAACAGGTCGCCCAAGGAAGTTGTGGATGCCCCCTCCCTGGAAGTGTTCAAGGCCAGGCTGGATGAGGCTTTGAGCAACCTGGTCTAGTGGAAGGTGTCCCTGCTCATGGCAGGGCGGTTGAATCTTTAAGGTCCCTTCCAACCTGTACCATTCTATGATTCAAATCTATCCAAAGGTGTACACTAAGCAACATAGCTATCAGAAACAGACTAATAAAGACATGTAAATATATGATGGTCATCATGGAACGAGTATTTTATATGTTAAGTTGGTTGCATTTCAAAAGCACAAATAGGTTTTGTGGCAACTCATGAAAATTTGTATATAAATACCTGTCAAACTTTTCCTTCCTATTGGATCCACCTACCCTCAAACTGTTCATCCCGGTATTTTCTCTCTGCAGGTTATGAATAGCTGTGATGTGCTGTGATACTATGTGGAATCTTATAAACATATAAACAGACACTAAAACACTGGGTGCAGAGTCAGACTGCTCATATGTATTTCACATGACCCTTGTAGGAAATCAGGATGGGGGATATTCTTGACTGAAATTCATTATCCCAAAAGGTTATTTTCAAATTTTAGCTTGAAAAGGGCCATTAGTTTCCACACCACAACAGCAAGAGCCTTGGTCAGAATCCACCACAATGTTACTTCACCAACATCAGCGTAGGGACAATAGTGCTGGATTTGGTTCTGCGCATTGTTACCACCAGAATGACTGAAACAACACATGTTGCTAGAAAGGTGGCACTTCTAAGTTTTCAGGACCAACCTATCAGAATCTTGAAAAAACTATTACATTTTTAAATTAATAAAGAAAGATAACATACATTTCCACCCCCCCCACTCCACACCCCCGCCCCCCCAAAAAATGAATTGGTTTAAAATTCAGGTAAATATATTAATGATAAATAAGATAATTAACTTTGAAAACAGAATGCTATGGAAACAGCTGACCTACTGAACACAGTGCACTGGTTGAGTTTTTCACAACTCAAAAATGAAATGCCCAAGTTGAGAGAATGAAAGACTTTCTCTCCTCCAGATGGTAAGCTACCGAGATGGTAATTGATTTGAATCACAGATTCCTGACAATATTCTTTGCCTAGGACAGGCTCAGTAGCTACTGATGTCTGAAGCTGAAAGAATATGGTGCTTATTTTCAGTCATTTTATGGTCCAGTTCCCAACATTCACAGTGAACTTTCAGTAGCATAGTTTATAACATTATTATCCCCTCTTGTTCTGTGCTTCACTGCTTAGTTTCAATTGTAGGTGCACTTTAAACTGAATTTCCTAAAACACCATCTATCTTTTCCAAGCCACCGATTGAGCCATCACTTTATGGATATATATTACCTAATCCACTTGGTTTAGGGGTTACAGTATCATATTTTCTATTCACTCATGTAAGATGTAACCAAAGCTCCTTGACCTCAATTTTTATAAACTGGCTTCAGTATTCTTACCAGAAACTGTCACTAAAGTTCAACCCTGTCCATTGAATTTCACTACCACTTTAAAGTCAGCATAGTTAAATGCATTCTCCCTACATTCCCATCTTTCCCAACAGGCTCCTAGGAGAACCACTTCCAGTAATTTTTAATGACACCAGAACATCTATTTTTCATCTTCACTTAAGTATTCCTGGTCATCTCACAAAGTATGTGAGACAGCCACCCATCCACCAAATAATGAATATAAGACTCTTCATATATTCTTCTTCTCTTCTTTCTATGTTTCTTTTAACTGGTTACTGCATCCCTTAAAACTTGAAACCTTTGTGTATTCCTTTAATACAATAATAGGTTGTCCCTAAATTCTCCATCTGCTTCTCCTGTATTGCCTCTGAAAACAGCCACAGAAGTCCAAGGACTTTAGTCAATGCAAGTGCTTGTATCCCTTGGGTTTCAGATTCCCCAACCATGAAACACTGAAGAGCATTCTCCGATGATACTCTTCACAAATTACTAGATATGAGTCCTAACAATGCTCCTTTTAACAAACTGCTGAAAGGTATTAAATAACCACGATCAACCCATAATGCTTTCCCCTATTGTATTTCTTACCAGACAAAAGAGGAAAAGATAAAAGCTCTCACGGTACCTCAGCATCTCGAGTAAGATCATCTGTACTTTAGAAAAAAATAGATCTAAAATAGATTAACTACCGGGTCTTTGTGGAGGACTTGAACCAGCTCAAATTCAAATAATTTTATTTTTAAAACAGGTTCAAATATTCCCAAAGAAGAAATGCTCAGATGTGCACAGGTAACACAAATACCAGAAGCTCTCTGTCCTTCACAGAATAATTTCTCTTGTTTGGCTTTACAGGTGCTAGAGCAAAAAAGAAGAGTTAAGTACATCATGTACTTGAAACAATCACACACTTTTTCTTTATTATATTTATCACTAGGAAAAATATAACGGCACCACAGGCATCTCAAATTAAATACCACATACAGCCCCTTCATTTGGTTGACACAGTAATGGCATATTGTGTGTAGACACAGATGTTCTTTACTGGGTTGTGCTGAAACCCATCTAATTTTGTGAGATAAATGAGGTGTTATGATTTAAGAACTTGATTTCCCAGCATAACAAAAACACGAGAAGTGAAGCCTCTTACCACTCAGAGTTCAGATACATAAACTAATTTCTCTGTCATGGCTTCTGCCTTTTAAACTTGAATTTCAGAAAGGTATATATGAAGGCAATATCCATCAGCTATTTGGGAGATGTCTGGAAAACAGAAAAAGATGACACAGACTTATAAGTAACAATAACTTAAATAGTAATTAAGTATGCAAAATATTGCTTTAGTATCAGTGACAAGATATTAGACAGAGGATCAGCATCAAAGAATGAACAAGGACAGTGAACCATAGAAATTTTTAAACTGAGTCTAAGTAGCTCAGGGACTGGATACTGTGATATGGGATAGAGTGCAAGATCAGCTATGTCCTGACTTGACAAAGTGCCAGATTCAAAAGCCATCTGATGCTGTATTTGACACGAGCTGGTGGCTTCCATCCAGTTCTCAGTCAACTGATGCCCTCGTCTTACCCAGTGACACTGTCCAGCAGCCTCAGCTGATGAATGAAGAGTAGAGGGAACCACAACATCCTGTCCTTATATAGAAGTGGCAGAAATTTTTTCTGGTGTTGAAAAAAAAGTCTGAAACTTTTGGAGACCATATCTGACACCTTTAAATAGCAAGAACAGTATTCTGTTAAATGATATGGAAAGATTCTGTGCTGGTTTTCCAAAGACGTGCCCACACTCTGTGATGCAAGACAGCTCTGAACAAATTTGTTCTAGCACTGGAAGCAGTACAGCTCTGTTTGCAGAGTGATCCCTTGGCTAGTTATCCCTACTTAGGGGGAGATTAGGTAAGTTCAAATGGTGTGCTGAACTTATTTCTACTTGTAAAGACTATTTCCGCAAGCACTTCTTGCTGAAGCATAGAGACAACCAGTCTCACAAGCCCAGTATATGGGAGTGGAGAGCAGTTCTGACATATAGAAGTCGTGTAATGTCAGTCTCTCCTTGCTGCTTTAGGGATCACAGCATTTCTCAGATTGCCACAGCACTTTGGCTGTGCCATTACAAGTCACTACTGGCCTAAGCCGCATCCTTGTAGATCTGAAACACCCCAAAGCATCTCTGCCATATCCTCCCTGCTACCTTTGCAATACCCCTGCTGTGAAATTTTCTCTACCTGTGCATTTAAGGTCCATGTATCTCACAATTTTAACATGAAAACACAGGTCTAGTGAAAGCATCACCCTGGATTACATTGAATAGGAGCTGTTTTTCCTAATGAGTAGCACAAACTGGCAATATTTCCTATAATGATTATAGTAAGTAATTAAGGAAGTTTAACAGTAATGTAAAATAATTTTTTTATTAAAACAAATTAGTAAGACAGTGATTAAAAATCTCGTGTCTACAACAGCAATAAAGACTGTGAGTCTAACGTAGACTAAAGCATATTCTCCTTTATGATGAGTAATAAAGCACTGAAATGCTCTCACTCTGAAGAAGAGAAAAAGCAGTTCAGATTTTAATGTTCTAGAAAGCATGGGAGCTGATAGTCCTTGCAGGCAATTGCATCCAATTACAAAGAACTTCCTCAGACAGAGCAATGTTTTCTTATTTCAGGAAACTTCATGGTGCAAATGATGAAAATTTGCATTTTATTACTATCACTACTTTTTTTTTTTCATTGCAATGCCTGTATGCAGTACCCAAACCTGGGACCCTATTGTGCTAGACACTGTGCAAACACATGAAGACAGTCACTTCCCCTAAATGCAGAAGGGGCTGAGAAGGTCATACTGTTCTTCTCATTTAATAGTGAGCTGAAGTACAGGGCACATAAGCAATTTACTTAAATCATACACAGTTTATGGCAGAGACAGGAGCCAAACCCAGCCCTCCCTAGAACCACTTCTAGTACCAGGACTGGAAATAACACCTTTTTCCTCTAAAGGGCTCATCACACACCATCTTTGGGAGTGATTCTTTGCAGGGCTGGAGTTTAATGACTTGTCACTCTAGTCAAATTATTCCTTTGATTTTGTAACAGTTAGTTGACATACCCAGATCCCATACAGGAGAGGTGCCTGGTTACTGCGCTGTCCCAACAGAAGTCATACAAAGTAGAATTCAAACATCCTTCACCACTTCATCAATGAAATAAAGTTATCTTCTAATAGAAGTCCTTCAGTGTTGTAGATCTACATTCTACATTCATATATATTCTGTATCATGTCTGTTTGCATTAAAAGAAAATCCTTCTGATCAAAGCTCCAGCAATGCAATTGCACTCCCCTGAATACCGTTCTCAGCCAGGTTGCAGTGTAAATGATACTTAATGGGTAAAGAGACACGCTGTCAAGATCAGCTATGCATGTGTAAAAGCCCAATTGTCTCTAAGGTAGGAAGGAATAAAAGCCTTGCAGATAACACATTACTGTCTAGCCTCATCTCTAATACATTTCAATATAAGCAACAGGGCTTCTTTCCTCCTCTTCACTCTACTTATTTCCCTTTGCATAAAGACTCCATTAAGGCAAATGTGAAAACTTCATCACTTACAAACTGGGAGATTGAGACAAAGGAAACCAAGATATCTGAGCAAGATTATGCTTTGCCTTAGTGTCACAGGTGGCACTACAAATCAGGAATCTACAGATTCCAACCCATTACTGGTTTATCAAGCTGCATCCCTTCCACTGCCATTCAAAGGTAGGTCAGTGGTTTATTCTACAAAAAGATTTACTGGAAGCCTTAATGGTTTTCCACTCTTCCCCATTAGGATTACCCAGTGAGGAATAAGCTCCATAGTGTATGGAACAGAAATGACCAGTCACACAGATCCTCCCCCATTTACATGGGCAACATCCACTTCCGGTCCATTCCCTAACAAGAAACAGAAAACATCTACAAAATCAGTAACGGAGTCCTGGGAGCCCTTTTGCAAACACAGCTTAGCATTGTGGGGTAGGAGACACTTCCACTCCCTCCTGACCCAGGTTTGTACTGAGAACTGGTTATGCTACTAGCACATAAACTTATTTGGGATTACAACATTTTGAGATTTAAAATAAAATACAAAAGTCTACTTTTGCTTTTTCCATATTTCCCAGTCAGCTACAAAGTTTACCGAAATTTCTGACAGTCAGTATTTGCAGCTTAAATAAAAAGCAATCAAAACTTGGACTTTCTTTTCACCAAGAGAAAACACTGTCATGGTATGTAAAGAAAAAAATATTTTGGCTGACAAAAAGAAAATTTCAGCCTATCTAAGAACATGAGTCTCTCAATTGCACTGCAAAGGGAGCAGCCATGGGTTTCTTGCTTATAGTCATCATAAGATCAGGACTATGAAGATCCATGTAGAAAAAAAAAAGCAGTATCAATCCAGAGAGGGGAATTTTATATGATTGATTAGAAAAAAAACTTTGAGGACAAGTGAGAGTTTTTACTTTATCAGACTACTATGAGAATTATTTTTTTTTTTGACAACACAAAAAGTGGAAGGCGACAACTCTATTTTGCATCAGTATCCAGATGCATTGCAAATATTCCCAAAAGTTAGTTTACAAAGCATGTCAGCCTGAGAGAAAACTGAATTTGTTTGGGAAGTTCTTATGCAGCTGCTGATTTTGACCATAAAAATTATTTCAAAGCACTGTCTTCATCTCCAGCATTGTTTCCAGCTGTGTTTAAATAAATCTGATCTCCTTTGTCACCATCTGCAGCTGTATTTCCCTTCTCTGTCACTTTCTCTAGAAAGCAGTTCACTGTGATAGATTCAGAGAAAATGCAGCTTCATTCCAAGGGTTTTTCATTTCTTCCCCACTCTGATGGTCACTGATCACAGGCACGTGTTATAAAAAAGAAACTGAGACTGAAATTATACTAAAGGCAGATTATTTTAATATACACAAGGACTCCTAGGTCTGCCCTTAAAAGCGCAGTATATCAGTGTCAGGGCACTGACTGACTCTAGTCCTCTCTGCTCATCGGAACGATGTATTTGTCTAGTGTTGCCTTCTGTAGCATTAATCCCCAGAATACAAGAAAACCTGTATAGCAAAACAAGAAAATTCTCCCTCACACACACCAAAGGCTCCACTGAACAGGCAGGATGAGAGAATAAATCTAGATTATTACATGTTAATGCTGTTTTAGAAAATGTTTGGAGAAGATAGAAGAGAGGGGAGGGGAAAGACTGCAGTTATTCAATTACATCATCTCTGTCATGCCCTCTCATTCAGTCACGTATATCACTTTCATACACTAACAGCTCTTAGGGAAGGTGGGGGGCTGGGGAGAAGAAAAAAAGGAGGGGCTGCATAGAAAGCTAAGCTAAAAATAAAAATTCTCTGTGAATCCAGATTACAATGCCTGTTTTTCCAAGGTACATCAAAATCTTGGAGATAAAAAGAGAGGTGAGAAATTCACCCTCTGTACATCACAACTGATAGCAGGGGGCTGTCGTGACACGGACCCCAGCTTCGTTCATAAATACTTCCGAAAAACTGAATTAAGATGCTTATTGTCCTAGGACATAATGTGACCAGCTTTACAGAGATCAATGTCTTCTTACAGATGCCTGCTCACCAATTGAGAAATCAATCAGCTAAGCCTCAACAACAGCCAGAGGAGCAACCAAGGGCATGCAGCCCTAATACTAAATTTAAACAGAGATTAAAGCACCTATTTCCCCAGCAAAGTGTTTGTGCATCAGATTGTAGGAACTCCCATTCAGAGCTGCTGCCCCGAATGCCAGGGACGTGGAGAAAGGAGATCTCACTTGGTGTATGTAAATTGTCGTGTCTAAACAGCACAAGGTTTTTTTCCTTGCTATGTATCCCTCTTTCTTTTGTGAAATACCCTCATAGCACCTGACCTAGGCACAGAAGAGCTAAGGGCTCTCAACACACAGAATGCCTTCGTCTCTTTGGTGAAAACGTTTAACACTCAACTTCCTTGTACATATGAAAAAATCACCCAATGTGCACAGGCTGCACAGTTACTGATGAAGTCCTTTGATACACACCCATAACTAAAGAAAGACAATATTTTTATAACTGCTGATAAGCTTTTAGTGAAAGTCTGAAAGAAAGGGAAAATACCCAACTATGTCATCCAGAGATCCACTTTCCCTCTTTGAAGCTGATTTTGTATTCTGAGAGCTGAGGGAGGAGGAAGAAAGTAAGAGAAATCCCCAAGAATTCATCTGGGTGAAATTAATTCTTTCAAAAATGCAGAAAACTTTGGTTATTGCATAAAGCAACTTTTTTCAAATTGCTGTAAAGTCGAGAGAATAGCTTTGAGGAGGGTTGTCACTCTGTTCTTAGCTCTCTCTTTCAGGGCTTAGGAACAGCTGCTGCTCTCATGGGCTTGACCTTGGCAGCTGCCATCCACTGATTACAGTGACTGGTAAACACAGGTCATCTTAAGTTATTTTGGATTCTGTGACAGTTGAAGATTTGAGATTTAGAGATGACCATCTGCATCCTGCACTGCAGGAAGATACATGCCGGGAAGACACCCTTTTTTGTTCTAATACTTTTCAATCTGTTGTGAGAGTTACTTCTGATTAATTGAGTTAAACAATCTGGCATGACTTTCTGTTCTTATAAGTTAATGAAGTTTTCATTTATCTTACTCATCAGCATGCAAATCTAACTCCAACGTGATTTAGAGAAGAAAGAAAAACAGACAGTGAAGAAGGTGTTGGGCTCTCTACTTATACCAGTGCCAAGCTCAGTCTGTTACTGTCTGTGTTCTGTCTTTGCAAAGTGTGTGTCTGGATGCGGTGCACGTGAGAGATGTGCCCACCTGACCTCTCTGCTGAGTCAATGAGCTGCAGGGTCTAGTGTCAGCGAGGTTCTCTGAATGAGGTATTTGTGAGAGCTGGCCAAAGTCCCGAAGTTCATATTACAAAGACCTCTGAACAGTATTAGTTCAACAACAAATTGCCTGTGTAGGATTCAAAGGAGTGAAGAAATATGTCTATGTTTTTAAATCCAATTATAAATTTATATTCACAGCCTTCAATTTCCCATAAAGACCCTACAATACATTTTGAAGTTGTACATTTAAGTGCATTGTTCAAGAAAGTGTACACAAGAAATAAATGAACAACAATATATCCTTATGATATATTGATCCTTATGGGTCCCTTCCAATGCAAGATATTCTATGATTCTATGATATATGTAGGTGTCACTTGTAAATACCAGAGCACAAGAGAAAAACAAGCTCTCTGCATATTTCTCCATGAGCAAATCCAGTAACAAGAGCTTTCTCACATGTGCCAGAAAATTACAGTTGAGAGAAACCAAAATGAATAGAAACAAATGGCTACATGGTAAGTGTTGTCTCCCTGAACTAAACAGATGGCTTTGCATTCAGTCATCTACAAGCAAGGTCAGTGTCCCCTGTGTCAGCAGGGGTGTGGAAAGAAATACTACAGAATGGGATGTTCTTATGTCCCAAACAAAAAAAGCTCAGAGGAACCTCTGAAAAGAAGGAAAAAAACAGCTACTCAAAATGATCCACTCCTTTGTAATGCGGTAATTTCGGTTCCTCCAGTGTAATATCTCAGTGATGCTAAACACTATTCCCTGCCTTAAGCAGGGCTTTTAATAAGCAAACAAAATGATTAAAAGAATATCCTGGAGACAAAAAAAAAACAACAAACAACAACAACCAACCAAACAAACAAAGAATAACCCCAATCCATAAGAGAGAGAGAAAAAATACCTAGAGAGAGAAGAGGAAGAAGGTATGACTGGATTAAAAATTAAAATTAGACATTTTGGGGTTTGGCTGCCTGTTTCTTATTAATTATAAAAACAAATGTTAGACGATGAAAAGGACTATTTTACAGCTCAGATTTAGGATTTTTTTCCTAAATTTTAAACTTTACAGGAAAATAATCTATCAAAACTGACATGGGATAGTCATTCTTCAAATTTCATTCCTTTTATTAGCTTTTCATCAGCAATGTGTCCAAGACTTTTAGATAGTTAACGATGTTTTGGCTGATTGCAAATTCAAAGTCAACCATAAAAAGGCTACTGTATTTTATATGCTGTATAATCTTTCAGTGAGTTTAATATTTTTAAGATGTACATTCTACAGATATGTCTACAAGACAGACCTCATTTGGAAAATGGATTAATAACTGCATGGCCCTAGCATTCAAGGCATGCTATCAGTAAAAAAGTTTAAAGAGGAGATAATATTTACTGTGAACTATTTCTTCCCCTTTGAAGTGGAAAGTGGAATTCTGTAGCTAAATGAGAAATGACTCATTTTCAGAACATAAATCAGTGTTTTAACTGAATTGCATTAATTGACATTTGATATTTTAAGGGGTAGATTGTTTGTAATTTTTCAGGGATATCTAAGTCTGAATGCCTTGCTCATAAAATGAAAGTTCTTTAAAGGGGAAAAAAAACCAAAACTTTTCCTTATTGATTAATCTTTATTGCAAAGGTTGCTTCCAGGAAATTTATAGCTCCCATGCTAATGAATGCAATCATTCACGGCAATGCTTAGGGGCCTAGAGCAACCCTATATGAACCCAAATTGCAAATAAAACCATCTCATATATGAAAATAAAACAAAGCTCTCTACTAAAATAGAGTCATAAATAGAATGAGAAACAATTTTTTAGTAAGAAGAACACATTTTCTTAGTTCTGAAATGGATGACGTGTTTGGCTTTCAGTTCCACACTGTAAAGAAACTTAGATCAGCTGGGTATTCTGTACAGCTCTACAGAAGTAACATGGGACAGGATCCTGATCCAATTACAAGTACTGTCAAAATTCTCTGTAATTTGAATGGAGCAAGGATTTTACTCAGCATATTTTTTTTCCCAAATTTGTATATATATACATTAAAAATATACTGTTGCAAATACAGGTCTAATATACTCCTGTGATTCCAGCAAGATAAGTCTGAAACCACAGAAGGAGAACTAAGATAAGAACATGTTCTATTATATATGTAATAATATATAATAATAACAACTTCCAAAGCAGGAGAATAATATCTGTGGACTGGAGACAGAGCTAAGAAGTTCTACAGGAAACATTTTTTTTCTCACAGTCTCTCTCATAATCAGCTCAACCCAAAAGCTTGATTCTACTGTTCTTATAGAGCAGCCACCTCCCTTACCTGCAAGGAAAAATTTGCTGGAATACAAATAAAAGGCTCAGGATTAAATTTTGTAATGAAAACTCAACAATACTGTCCCTTGGAATACTCCTCCTCTGAAAACTTTTCACCTTCTGTTAGCACAGTTAACTCCAGTGAAGAACTTTTGCTCTACCAGCTGAAGCCTAAATGAAGATTATCTCACTGCACTGAATTTCTCCAAGACCTGACTCAGGAAGATACTCAGCCATACACCTGATTGTAAGTGCTGGGGAAATTCCCTTGCAATCAGGTTCCTCATATACTTAAAATATGGTGTTGGCTCAAGAATAATTTGATTTTCTTAGTTGATTTTTCAATCTAAATGGATTTGCATTTTCATGTGGTTGGTTTCCTATTCTGACCCTTTTGAATTTGACTAACTGTCTCCATAATTAACTTAATTGTTCATTTTTACAACATCATTACCAAAGTAATTGCTTCATGGGCTGCTTCAGTTTGAACGTGATGTATTTTTAAAGTAGCAATGGCTCAAACCATGACATCCCTTCATCTCTTGTAAATACCATCTTCTACATTCATAACTAGTTTTTAAATAAATGCCTCTGGCAAGTAGTATGTTAGAGCCCTCCAGCTAGTGATTAAAACACCCCCTACTGAAAAAACTCCCCTGGCCTGGTCTTTCCTGAGTCCTTTCTCAAGTTTCAGAGATTAAACTTGTGCAGCATGTCAGAGCTCAACAGGGAGAAAATGAGCGTAGTTTTAAGGCTACCCTTGGGCTGTCCTCTGGCTATTATTATTTGGACATGTCTTGAGAGTCTTGTCTCAAATCATCACAGAATCTGGCTATTATTGCCAAGAGAGTTGTTTCTCCTTTCTGTAACTCAGGACACATAAGACGTCTTTCCTTTATACCTAACTCGGTATTTCCTTCAAATTACACTTAAATATTTTGTGTACGGTCATGGCTTCATCAAATTAAATGTATTTATTTTCCTTCACTTATACATTCTAGCTCTCTTTCTTTATGCATCTAACTAGTCAATCATTTCATTTAATTTGCAAAAACATTTGGGGACAGAATTTGCAAGAAACAAAGTTAGAGTACAAGGAATTACATTCTTTTGGTTTTTTATTTTTAGTTTTCACTGTTTTGGAAATTAGTTTGATGTTAATTCACTGGAAATGAAGCTAGTTTAATTTATTCATTGGCAATTCTCAAGAGAAACTTTAGGGTTTTTGTAGCCAGACCTATTAATCTGGAAGTGCCTTCTCTATTTTTAATGATCTGTTTTTGCTTTTAGCATACTGCTCTCAGGAACTGAAGATGTTATTTGGACATGTTTGAAAACATGACTTTCTACAGAAAGTTTCACCTGCTCTTTTATTATTTGCCTTGGAGCTCTCATCAAAAGGTAGATGACAGAATGTTTTTCTAGATACCTGCCCTAAATCCTTTGAAGAGGCTTATTTATGTCATCATTTCAGTATAAATGCTTGTATTGATATTAATGAGGTTTTACTATTTGCATCCTTTCCACCTCCTATGACAGGAATTTAACTGCATGCAACTGTCTCTTTTTCTCAGTTCCAAGAACTAAAAGAGGTTACTTTCAAGAACCATCACAATGGAAATGTCACTACCCTGGAAAGGCATTGAGAGGTCTGTTTTGTGAGTCCACATTTGGTGAGGATGGCACTAAAGTACTTGAAAGCTGGTGAACAATAAAAAGGGCTTCTCGGCTTCACTTGTAGGCAAACTTCTACCTAAGACTCTGGAAGCAGCAGGCTGTAAGCAACTGCCGAAGGAACACACCTCCCACAATGAGCAGCCTGAGATCCTCTTTCTCCATTTGACTGACCACTATGTGTCCTTAGATCTACTCCAATCACTGCCACCTTGCCGTGGTTGCTGTGGTAGCAGGCCCATGTAAAGGCACCTCTCCTGTATTCATGCATGCTTTATTGGGCAGCCCTAATAACCATGTTTTTAACTTTTCATTTAATCTCCTACCATTAAAATCTACTGCAAAAGATCAGTGACATACTTTTCATTCCATTCATGTGAAATACAGACAAGACAGACACCTTTGCCCATTTCTAGAGACAGGGAGAGAGTGCATAGGCAACTCCCACAATCATCCAGCTGATCACAGCATGGACTATTCACAGCTGTAATCAATTATGACTGAGATTAGTTTTTCAAGTGTTCAGCAATCTTCCAATGTAATATTTTTTTACAAAACTGCACTAGGAGCTTAGCACGCTAAGTACAGGTGTTTTAGCCAGCTTTCTTTAACCAGGAATATATTTTCTGCTATTAATTATGTTTTGCTTGTGCTTTGCTATATTAATCTTATCAAAAGCTGAAGATACAATTTAGGGTTTGTTTTCAAATTTATTAGTACCAGATCTGTGCGTTGGTGATCCATTTCCTACGAGACAAGGTGCCTGAGGTAATTATTAGTGTGGAAAAGGAATCCACCGTTTCTTTGCATGACAGGGAGAAATGGATGATTAAAAATTTAGACAGGTTTGTGGTCTGCCTGATTTGAGTGGTTTTGTTCTGTGACATGGTAAAGCTTGAAAATATTATACAGCTTGGGGGAAGCTATCCACTGTGTAGTAATTGCAGTTCTATGCTCACTTTATGTTTACACATTATTATCTGACTGTCCATTTAGGAGAAATAATTAGAACTTAGCTAACTATAAATAAGACAGATTTGTTCTTTCTGGCAAATTCCTTAATGCAACTGATTACCCTTGGCAGAAAAGCTACCATGGCATGAACTTCTTAAATAAAACCTGCACAATGATCTTTCCATCTGTCTAACTACCATAATTAAAGACATCAGCAGCAAAGAGAATAAGAGCTTTAGGTTTGGTTCTCAAGTATGGATGGCATCTATCATTAATTTGACAGACAAGCTTATTTGCCTTCATTTCACCATTTAGATCTTATTTCCTGCTAGTACAAGGAGGCTTGTAGGGGACCAAGAAATCCAACAGAAGGATTCTGCTTTCAGCTACACCAGCAGAATGTTGAATGACTCCATTCAGTTGCACCAACACTCAATAAAAAAGCAAAATTTTACTTATTGGGTGCAGACAAATCTTGAGGGTTTCAGTGAGATATTTGCCCATGGGAGACATAAGGGAAATAAATATTCTTTTTATATGACATAAGAGTATAAATGAGTTCTGGCCATTTTCACATCATATTGGACCAATGCAGAGAAACCTGCTGGTATAGAAACTTAAGAGAAGTGAAGTTTCTAGGGCTATCATCCCAACTGGGATAGTTCATCACAAGCCTAATGAAATGAAAACAGACTTATGACAAGTTGCTCCAGTTGCAAATCTACCCACTCATATATTCCTTTCAACAACTTTTGGCCTGGTCATGCTCTTGAAGTTTCAAATCTACTTTATGGACTGACGTTGTTTATTCACCTTATATGTTCTCTCCTTGCCCTGCCTTCTCTCTCTTACATGTGTCTTCTAGCAGATAAAGCACAAAAGAGACAGAAACCGTTCTGCTATTATGATCAATCACATCAAAAAATATTTGATGCCCTGACTCAAGGGAAACAAAAAAGATTCTTCTTCATAACAGAATCTACTGGGTCCTGGCTGAGGTTCAGATTACACGTATCCGCTAGTCCCTATCAAAAGCACAAATATAATTGTTTCTGAAATGACAATGTATCAGAGGTATTTGAATTTGAAACTAAGGTTCTGCAGATAAATAACTTATTTAGAAATTCTGTCATTTTTATTCGATATTATAGTCGATAGTCATAGTCAATATTATAAAGATTTAAGTAAATAACTATCTCAAAATGTGTTTGATTTGATAACTACAGAGACTAGAATATGAGATTAGATATTAGTTAATAAACTACCTATGAAGCACATATCCTGGAAAGAGTGGTCTGAGGGTAGTAGTTCTGTATTTGAGCACCGTCTAAGTAGGTTAGTAAGGAAGGGTCCTAAGGGAAGGCTCTGCCTCCTGGGGTTTAGCTCTGACACAGAACAGCCTTTCCCTGTTGGTAGGAGTTGGCTGGAAGCAGACTGCTGCACGCCAGCTTTGCCTACCCTCCTGCAGATGCTTTCAGCCCGTGCTGTCGGTTACCACTGCCAACCACGTACCTCCCACAGCCAGGAGGCAGACAAGCGCAGTCACTGTAAATGTTATGGGTTGCAAAAGATGGCAGTTCTCAAAAACACGCAGCTGAGAACTGGCAAACTCATCTTCAGCCTACAGAAAATCTCACACAGGGAAACCTATGTTCATTGGAAGTGACCTCTTGTTCACAGAATTTTTAACCTAAATGATCTAATTTAATGCATAAAATGGAAGGAAAGCGAACATTTACCTACGCAATAAGTGCTTCATGACGAACCAATGAACCAATCCATTGAGCACAGAATTCTCATTTATATTATGATTCCTTTATATTTTTGTAGGGCTTCAAATTGGATTATAAACAAGTCAAACTGCAATAGCTTAATCATGTCAGAGTTCAGACATTGGTTTCTTCCTCTTGACCAAACTAGTTTTTACTTATCCTTATGTAGACCACTGAGCCGCTCAAACCTGCATCAGTTTCATCAATATAAATTGTGCTGTAGCATTTTCATCCTAAGTTAGCACTTTAAAACAGATAAACTGCAAATCTGAGGAAAATCGGGGGTGGGGCGGGGGGCGAGGAGTATGTCATAGAAAAAAGTTCCTAAGCAGAGAGCAGAAAGATGAAAATAGAACATGCACATAGCAGAAAACAGAAAGACAGCCTTCAGATTCTGTGGGTAAATCCAAAGGAAACTGCTGTGATTCTCCAAATATCTCCATTTGGATATGTGTCAGAGCTTTCCCACATAAGCCTTGTGCTCCTTTCTCAGTTCTGATAAAATTGTTCCAAAACCTCCAAGATTACGTATTGCTCTCCTCCTGCAACTTCCTCTGTTCTTTTGCCCAAGTCAAGATGTGTAGCTGAGGCACATCTACCCTGCCCTTCCTGGCTTTCCCATCCAAATAAGCTGCTCAGTGAGACAGGGAAGGACAGGGAAGCCAGAGGACCTGATCAACTTCAACCCTTAATTTCCACAGCAGCAAGAGCTGCACCTCCTCCAAGAACCACAGCCAGTTGTTTAGAGACTGCTCCTCACTGCTGCCCAATGCTCAAAGGGATAAAGTCCAGCAACATCAACAGAAATCCTTCCTGAAGGCTCCAGCTGCATCATGGTCTCTCCCAGTTTCAATAACATGCCCAGCAGAACAACCTGTCTGTAAAAGTCTAGCACGTCCTCACTGCTCCAGCTTTTTTCTCCATGTCCTCTGATCTGGGATTAAATACACTCGCTGTGTGAAGCACTGTTAAGTTTGACTTCCACAAGTGAAATGCAGATGGGTTGGCTTGGCCACTGCTACACTGTCTCCTCCTTCCGTGTACTGACCAACATAGACTCAGTCCCTGTGTAGCACCTGTGTACACTGCAGAGACCCTTACTGCTGCAACAGTTCAGAAATCCTTAACCACGTAAACTGAGCCACATCCCAAGGATGTCAAGATAAAAAATTACAGTTATAATTTTAATCAATTATCTTGTGGCTTCTGAGCCTTCAGGTTAGACTGTGTTCACACTCTCAGTGTTTTGAATGATACCATGAAGGCTTGAGCCTTATTCACCTTATTTCTTCTTAATAGATTGTGAATCACCTGACATCCATGTTTGGGGCTTCAACTAAATAAAAATTCACTAGGATGTAGAGATGATTTTGATGTTTTTTAGTATCAGAATAAACCTGTGATCCCAGCGATACCTAGCAGGTTTCTCTAGAAATACAAAATAAAGAACTGTGCTGTTAAATACAATACTGCAACTGAAAGTGCAGTATTACCACAGATACTCAGGTAATTTTTGTATCTTGGAAATGATTGTAACAATGTTTATTTTACAATTATTAAAGGAAGAAAACTCCCAGGCCATTCTTCTAGTTGTCTCCTAAAAACTATTGTTCCTTGTAAACAAGTCTATTACGAATTTTGTTGAAATGAAACTTCAATAATTTCAAAATTAAATGAAGAGTAAAATATGGTACAACCCATATATTGTTGAGGAGCAACAAGAAAGGCCAACACTAATCTGAGCAGCTCCTTACCAGAAGCTTAGCCTTCCAGTTACCTATTATAATTAAAGCTCAATTGTAAAGCATGGCACAAATGTTCACGCATACAAATGTACAAATATCTCACACTTTAATAGCCTTCTTAAAAAAAACAGTACTGACTGGTCTTGAGACAGGAATTTCTATGTATGAAGCAGAAACATGTTTCCAGAAATAAAAAAAAAAAAAAATGTGATAAAACAGTTCACATCTGATGGGAGAGAATCAAATGCTGGAATTTCATCTAGAAAGCAACAATATTTCACATGTAGCTTAAAGTGCTTTAGAGCCAGATTTCAGTGTGTTGGATAAATTACAGCTTTTCTACTCTTTGCTGCAGAGAAGCAGCATAGGAAGGATTCTGGGTTTTTTTGCAGATGACAATTTACACATGGTATTAAATTCCCTTTTAACATCTACTGTTATAACATCACCAAGTAGATGTATACTTTGGTGTCCTGGGCCTCCTCAGTTAAGCTGGCAATTTAGAACAAAGAATATTTGGGATACAGTTTCAACACCAGGAAATAGAGAAGTCAGTGTTGATGCATACATTTCCAAAGCTGAAAGGACAAGACTTCAGTATAAAGCTATATATTATTCATAGCACATTCTGACACATTGGGGAAGAGTCCTGAATATTCATATGCCACACAACTGGTAAAGTCCCTATAAATTTGAGAAATGATGAGATTGTGGAAACTCTCCTTATTTTCATTACCCAGGCCTTATGGGACAAGCTGTGCCACAGTGGATTTCACTGATATGAGACATGCAATCAGAACAGATGAATCAAGTCTTGTGGAAGACTTGAGTCTTGAATCAGAGTTCGTATTTTTTGAAGCATTTTTTCCCAGAAGAACTGGAGAGGCCAGCAATTTGAGAATGGTATTCTGAAATCACAGACACTCACAAAAGTTTGCCAGTCATATTGGGCTCAGTTGCTAATCAGAAGCTGTTTTCATGATGCGTTCATATTCAATAATGTAAACATGTGGTCAGTGATTCTGTGTTGCCATAGATCTTGTTTAGCCATTTATAACCAGACAAAATGAATGTGAAGCATACCTATTCAAATTTGGTGGCAGGTTCCATCTACTGTATGTTAATAAAATTGACTACTTAATAACCTTGATGAAAAAGAATGTAAGTGCCCAACAATTACATCTCAATAAAGCAAAATAACTATTTCTGTAACATCAGTCAAACCTTTTAAAGATAAAATATGTTACAGCACTGGCCAGGCAGTGGGAAATCAAGACTGCAGTATTCTTTTTCCTTTTGAAAAATCATTTGGTTTAATCAGTTAGTGTTCCTGTCACAAACATGTTCTGGACACATGCTATATATATGCTTATGCCCTCAAGTTTGAAGTCCAAGACTAGGAAAATGCCCTCTGTCACTTTCCTTGCCTTTTTCATATCCTTTCTATACAGTCAGCAAAAGCTGATGAGCAGCTTTTAATCTGCCTAATACACACTTCTATGATCCCATGATCTAGACATAAGTATTCAGGATGCATCCAAAACACAGACACATTGTGCTTTTGTGTTCTTTTTCAGGAGACAAGTTGACCCCAAACCAGTTTTGAGACAACTAGAAGAATGAAAATAAAAATGGATGTAGCAGATAGAGAGCCCAGTTTGCTCTGTAGGTTCTTTAGAAATCCTGTTCTCCCAAGTGTCAATGGGAGAAGAGGTAGAAAAGCTTCAGGGAATGAAATATCTGAGTGAGGATGTGGTGCCCACGTGGTAAGGTGATAAGACGTTACATATGCCACCGAGCATGGTCTTCTTTTTAAAGTACGGCTTGGAGCCTAAGCACATGTGAACTCCACTTCTGACTCTCCCGTAAAGTTCTTGTGTAATCTTGTGCATCTACTTTAAATTTTGTGCCTCAGTTCTTATCTATAATGGAGTCAATACTTCCTCTCCCCATCTTCTGTCCATCTATCTTAACCCCTAAACAATTAAGACATAGACTAACTTACAATGCCCCATCCAAATATGTCCTGTTCTTGTCTGGGGTATCTAGGAATGACAAAAACTCTGCTATTAATACTTAGATAATAATTAACAGTATGAGAGTGCTCAGACTCTGCCTTCACTTATTCTCTTTACTTCAATTTCCCTGCTGCAATATTATTATTCTTTTTATTTCTCATGATGTGTAATGAAGCATATATTAGCTTTGACAGTCCATTGCCTCTTGGCATACAGTGCCAGAAGAGCACTAAGGACATTCGAGCTAAGCAGCTGATAACGGGCACCCCTTTATAAATTATGTGGATAAGATTAAATGACGCAAAGAATAAAACTGATGCTAACTGATGGTTGTTGCAAAGAGTTATTTTCAGGAGTCTGTTCCTTACAATGGGTTTCACTAATGCAAGTCAACAGGAGAGCAAGTTAAAGTGACTAAGTGTATGCATTAGATTTATGGTTGAGAGAATCAAAACTGCCCTAAAAGTCAAGGCACGCAATTTCTGTGAATGTTTATGGAAAACTAGTGTTTAGAGTTTCCAAGTTGCTTTTAAAGAGCTCAACCTCATAAAAGGTATTTTCTTCTAATGAAAAGATTTTTCAGAGCTCCTTTTTTTCACTTAAACTTCTGAAAGGAGTTGTTGTTTTTTTCAGAACTGGCTGTGAGGCTGTGGTTATGCTTTGGGCAGCAGTATAATCTCAGCAAGTTGAAAAAACCACTCCTGCTGTGTTTCCATGTGTATTCCTACCCATGTCATCTCTGTAACTTGCCAGTAATTGCAGAACATCAGAACCTTAATCATGTAGCTGCTTATTTGCTATAGAGGTTGCTGTTCACTCTTTCACAGGGGAAAAAAAAAAAAGCAAAATGATTATTTTTAATCATGTCATAAGGTAAATACCGCTCATCACTAATGCCATCCAGATTTTGTTGGGGTAAAAGCGTAAGAAGGAGCTATCCCACACACACATGCTCAGCTGTTGAACTGAACTGTAGCCATGAATAACAGTATATGTGTTAAGTATGGTAATAACTTGCCCTCAGACAACACTTCCAATCTTTATTTATCACTCCAGCTACTCACTGATACAGGAAAGTAAAATAATCTCCACTTAAACATGACAAACCGAGGCACAGAAATCTAAGGCCAGTCTAAGTCTTAGAGTCTGGGTTTGATGGCATGGTGTCTTTGGCAGCAAGAGCAGCTGCTTTTTCCTCCCCATTGCAGCCTCCACATCCCCTTATTTGTGCCACTTATCATTAACTGAAGTGCTGAGATCAGAGCTAGATGTTTCCTAACAAGATTTATCAAATACTCATTAATATTGTTAATAATTTGCAGCAAGTTTATCACAAATATTGATGTCTTTGAATGCAGACAGCCAGAGCTACAAATACGTCAGAGTCAAAATGCGTGAACTATCTAACTCAGCAGATCACCACCTGTATCTGACACTGATCATACGTGTTGTGTGAACGTTGTATCCTTCCTGTGAGCTGAGAGATGACTCATTAAACAGCTTTAGACTAATGCTAAACTACGCTTTTATACTGTGAGAAATAAGTAGGATTCAGATATCTACTTTAGGGTGAAATGAATTATGTCCTAAACTCCAACGCCTGTACTAGTTCAGACTTTACTGGGAGTAAGGATCACTGTTTCAGGTGAATGCGCTCACTTGAATCTCACACTGAATGTCTTCTCCAAGATCACATAGCAGCAAAACAGCAGCAGAGCTGGGAACAGAACTTCAATTTCCTGTCTCTTGGCATGATGCCTTTGGTGCTGGATATTACTTCCCTGCTTTTGAAATCCATGCAGAACAAATTTTAACTTTGACCATGTATACAAAATAAAGCAAAAGGAAAAAAAAACAAACCCCACTGAAAAGTCATGTTTGCACTGACTTCTCATTACTGCACACATAATTCCCGCTGACATGAACAGCAACGTGGCATTTCAGTCCAGTGTACTCTCTATTATGCTGCTTAAGGTGTGGAAGCTCATAGTCCCTGTGAACCAGCCTCAGGTGGGTATAAATTACTCTCTGCTCTTTCAAAGTGACAGTTTCTGATCTCCTATTTCCACTGGTTACTAAGCTACTAGAAACAAGCATATTGTACATGGGTAAACAGTTATTGTATACAGCTGGGTCACCAGCCAGATTGTAATGCAACCTGCCGTGAGTGATAATGCACACTGTGTTCCTTTACATACACATCTACTGGCTGCAGCAGTTCAGCCTTGTTTAGATATTCTGATATTCAGCCTCAGAAATGCACAATAGGATGTGGATGTTGCTCTGGTAAAAGAAATTAATTAAAAAAAAAATCAGGATTTCCTCATATAGAAAAGTTTGTGAAAAGCTCAGAGCTATTCAGCATTTCTTAAGATTCCCATCCTTTCTTGGACATCTCTCTTTGCTTCAGGGTACGTGGTTAGGTATAAGGAAATTAAGGTGGGACATTCCTCAGGAGGGAGTTACAAATGACAAAAAGCCTCTCTGAGGAGAAAGGAAGATTCACAAAACAGGGCAGTTTTAAACTTGCATTTTTATGCACGCAAAGTAACCAACTACATCCATGCCCATTTTACGGTCCTTAAGCCAAGAGAGCAGGAGCAATCTTTTTGCCTAGACCCCTGAACCCCAGCGTGCACTCATCCACAGAGATCCTGTAATTGCTATAAAACAGAGTGAAAGCATGAAAAATCAGTTTATATTCCAATCAGTTCTGTACAGTTCTAGTAAGAGATGAAATACACAGACTGACAGAGAGAGCGAAAGCACTAAGCAGTTTCTCCTTATGTAACCGTATCCTTCCTACGAATCTGTACAGCAATACAACCTTTTAATTGCTGCAAAGGCTGTAATGATAATCACAACTTGTTTACAAAATAGTGATCCCTCTTTAATCATTCTGTATTTCTCCTATGTCATACTGCATATTAAAACGCTGTAGGCTTTTTAAAATAGACCTTGCTTATATAACACCAGGCACATGTGAAGTGAACATGAAATAGAAGCCTTGACTCTACAGCAATCCACACAAAGAAATATCTGTATGATTCCTCCATGGCTGCAAGCAACACCGTCTTCACTGAAAAGTTTTTTTGCTATACATTCTCAAAGTTCAGTATATTTAATCTTAATAAAAGTGCATAATGTCATTACATACCTTTAGCCTAGAATACTGCTGGCAAATAGCTCATTTCTTAAGAAGATCATAACTACACAGCTTTCATCTACATGGAACAAAATTCTTTATGTAGAGATGAGAAAATAGTGTGAAGAAAGGCTTTTCAGATTCAGTGAGGGAGTTTACACAGGACCAATGTGGCATCACCTAAACAAGATGGGAACTGGGCTACCGGTGAGAGAAAACTTTTTAAACTAGGGTATTATAGAAAGCTGGAGGAAAAGAACATGGTTTGGGTTGTTCCATTTTTGGGATGAAGTCATGGGAACACTGCATCTTTCAAATGTGGGACAGAAAACACTGGGCAAAAGTTTAACAGAAAATGACAAAGACTAGAATGCCTAGCTTTCAACTAAAATATTAATATAAAAGGCACAGGAGAAACACTCAGAAGACAATTAGTGGAATACTGTAAACTCAGTAAACTATAAAGGAAAACCGAGGAGAAGAAAGTATTGTACCGTATGTTAAATAAAACTCAGTTCCAGATGAGAGTGAGAAGTTAACCACATCAAAAAGTAAGACAGGATCTCTGTAGATTGAAATTCCAAGGTCTAATGGGAAAATTTCAGCACTGAGACTCTACTACTATTCACCTGACCACAGTGGTGATAGACTGTAACATGCCGAAAGGCTACCAGAGCAGGAAACACTATCTAAATGTAGAACATGTTGATGATGGACGTGTTGTCAAGACTCAGTATCTAAACATCACTGACAACTGCTTCCTTGATTAGCTCCTCAAAATTTGCTGGAAGAAAATAAATTCTTGGCTCAATTCTGAGCACTGTATAGCACTGGCTTCTAATGCCCTTGTAGGATCACAGGAATTAAGCAGGCAAACCACTCCACCAAGAAAGAACAGTCATGCACCGATACCCATGCCACCAAGGAGTTCTCAGTCTTTCAAGCCTGTTCATGTCCAAGCCAAGTAAGGTTTCCTATCAAAGAGGAATTCAAAGACCCCATCAGATACAAAGCAATTAGTTTATTACCATATATATACAACTATATGAAGTTAATTCTTTGAATGTAGCAGTATTTCAGATTATTTTATCCATGCATAAATAGAGAAGCCACAAGAACAGAATCCAGACATACGTCCTCATCCCATAAATCTGAGATATATAACAGCAGGAGGATGGTTTCTAAATATGGTAATTTTGTGTAAAAGAAAAAATCAACTGGACTGTGGCACATCTGCCTGATAAAAATTACAAATAAGCTACACCAACAGAGAGCTTAACTGATTGCTTAACCAGTTCCCCTTGCTGTTCAGGATGTGTTACCTTTTTGAACTAGTACTCATGGAAAACATCATATGATTTTTTTACAGAATAAGTATTCCTTTATACATATAGCATGCACAGACACAAAGAGACAAACACAAATACAGATTTTTTCTTCAATACTGTGATGCAACTAATTTGAACTTCTTCTTGGTAACACTCAAAAAACTAATACGTTTTCAAATTGGGCTCTTGAGGTTTGATCATGCTCTCATTACAGGCATTAATGAAACTCTCGATGAATTTATCCAGAGCCAGGATTTGGTCCTTTGGAAGATAAGAAAACTTAATATTAATTGTTGCAATCTTCTTAAAAGATATTGTCACTATTCATTGATTTTCAGAACTAGCATCTCATAAGTAGCTGGATCATTTGTTATGATAAGAAGTTCTGCTGATGCCTCAGGCTTTTTGAGTTTCTTTTTACTTTATTTTCTTGTCTGGTAGAAAGATAAATGCTCAATGAACAAGGCAGTTTTAAACTAATTTTCTTTCATTTTAATGTACAGGTTTTTGTAAAATTGCAGTTGCTGTGTGTAGTTTCTAAAAACACAGTAATTTGCATACATTAAGAAGGTATGTGTGTGCAGTATGTCATTACTTCTGTCTCCTGCAGAGCTTTTCTATATTAAAAGATATTCTGATTCAAAATTATGAAAAATAATGTCTATAAATACTGTAGAGAAATTAAATTTATAATACTTGGCAATTATTTCCTCTCTTGAAACCTTAATAAATGGGGCTTGTTCAGAACCTGTCTGAGTATAACTGAAGACCCACTGGAGCTAGAAAATGCCATAAATTTTAACTCCATTTAACTGACAAGGAAACTAAGATTTGGAAAGTTTAAGAGGCTTGCTACACTTTTCAAACTTTGTCTGCATTCAGAAAAATTTAGGCTTTTTAGACGTCCTCAAACCCACATAACGTGTGGGGTTTTTTGTCACAAAAAGGAGCTACTGAGTGTTGAGCAGTTTTAAAGTGCTGCCAATGCTGAGTCTCCTGATGCACAATGACTGTGTGTTCTGGACTATGTGTGAACCTGCTCTGTGCACATTCACTTGTGTGAAAAAATAACAAAGTAAATTGCATTTATTTAAAGGCTAATTACACCAAATAAAGGGTTGGAGGTAAATCAGAAATTTAGAAGAGAACAGTTATTATAATCAGTGATATACATAACCATTATAAACTTGAAAAAATACTAGCAAAATGTATTTGTATGTAGCTCACATTTCTGTATACACTATTTTATGGCTTGGCTGCCAACGCCACTGAGTTGAGTAGAGGGCAGTTCTTTCACAGGGCTTTAATATTGCAATACCAAGATGAATAGCAATCTAGACCTGCCTCAGTTATAGCCAGAGCAACAGTAACTTCATCTTCACCTTGCAAGCTCTATTCTTTTGGCCTCCTCTTAAAAACAAAGATGCCTATTGCCCTGAAGTAATCTATTTTTTTAACCTGAGTGATGAGAATTATTAAGAATTTTCCAAATTAAATCTAATGCCTTATATAAAATGACATTGAAACTTTCTTTCACAGTTCCACTGGAAATTTCTAGCCTGACATACATCTCTGGTTGTTATTTACTTTGTTTCATGACTGCATCAGACTGATGGTTCACAGTAATCCTGTAAATCAAAAATTGCAGTTGGCTCCTTCCTCCTCCTGTCATTTTCAAATAATAACTCTCTGGCTTTAATCATATATGTTTAAATCTAAATAGTTGTAGGCTCATGCAGGAATTATGAAATGAGGCTCTCTAGCTTGTGTTAAACAGGATGTTGGATTTCTCATGCCTTCTGGCTTGAAAAGCTAATTATATCAACCCTTATAACTCAGGGCCTTAGTCAATCTCTAACAGAGTTTATTAGAAGGGACTTGCCTTGATCAAGTTATTCCATAATTAGCCTCTGCAATGTTCCGTGGCTCCTGTGCTAAAGCATCTAGTATAACATTTTCAGAGTCACAATACTGGATTAATATCAATAATAATAACATTTGTACTTGCTTGTCTTGCTCATGACCCAGGATGGTTTGAATTTGTATGCTTCTGCAGGAACAAGTAAACACTGAGGCAGATTAGAAAATAGACTTGCATTTAGGAACTTAATCATTTAAAGTACCATCTTTGTTATTGCTTTAGTCACATCCTTCACACAGCAAAGGATTATGAAACCTACTGGAATTTTCATACTGATGTGATCTAGACTTAGTCTCTTTCCAGATTTGGTTTAGTTCAGAGCCGTTATACTACTAGCTATACTTACCTATGATCATTTTCCATCTGTTCTCTCTTGTGTTTCTTTACATGATCCTGTTTTTCACTCTGGTTCATCTCTAATTCTTTTTTCCGGCTTTCATGGTTGAACTCTTCTTTTATCTCTCATTGTTCTACTTGCTTGAAATAATAGGTCTAGCACTTAGATTTGTTTTTGTACTTATCATATCACGGAGCAGGATCTTCCCATTAATTACATTCAATCTACTGCAATTTTAGTCTTTGTTTTGGTTTGAACAACTGTCTAACTTTTAGTTACTTAACAAAACCCTTTTTACTTTACATTCACAATCATCTTCTGGTATTTGCTTTTAGAAAGCACCTCCATACCGCTGTACATCTTAGAGGAAAGTAGAGAGGCCTTCAAGGTCTGACATTTCAGAAACCTTGAGGACACATCTCATACCACTTCCCTTGCTCGCCTTCAAAAGAAACTCCCCCAAAAAAGACTTGCTGTTCTATGCAATGGAAAACTAGATCAACTAAACTATTGGCTTTTATCTTCATTAGTTTAACATCTACTTCATACCTGATTTCTGTGTCCCTCCACTGTAAGAAAGAGAATAATATAAGACCCCTAGTAAGCTCCCACATAATTTTTGGTCTTTTGGCTAAAACTGTACCAAAGTCAGTTAACATTTTGATTTAATCTCCTTTTTTATCCCTATTTTTATTACTAATTTCCTTAGCAGGCCACTCATCACCCTATCATGGTAAGCTGGGGACTGGGCCACTGAGCTATAGCTATGTGCCTACCAATACTCACCCCTTTGCAGTACAATATCAGAGAAATAGACAAACAAGACAGCCCCTCACCTCATCACCAAACTCAAAAGTACATTGTGGAACATGCAAATAGCTGTTTTAGGTATCACCTCTGGGGCTGTAAGGTATAAAGAACAAGCTTGCCTATGACTGAAATGGCAGTCACAGTGCTTCTCGCTAATTAAGCCTTCTACGATTCACCACCACATCCGGTTAAGCTTTTAGGGTTTCTCCTGCCACCTTTCCCAACAGTGAGAAGAGCAGTACCCTGGCTCTGTGTTACATAGTTAAGATAAAACAAGAAAATCAATTGTTGGTGAGGACTGGTCTCACCAACAAATCAGTCACATCACTTGCATATTCAAGGAGCTGAGTGTTCCCAACTTTAGGTGGGAAACAGTGAAATCTCTAAATGTCTCCCATAACCAAGTATTTCAAAGGCAGAAGAACAGAAGATGAACTTTTGCTCTGGAATACTGAAGACAATCTGATGGAAAAATACCTGACTGCTCTCTAAAATGCTGCTCTGCTAAAGGAATGTGGAACACCATTTTCTAGTTCTCTAGAGGTGGATGACCTCTTTATTATTTCTTACGCATTGCTTCATTAGTCAGCTCTGCTCTTTCTGACTCTAACCCTCAGCAAAGAGTTCTGCAAACGCCTGCTAATTGTTGCAAAAAATTTTACAGTGCTGCAAAATTATTTCTGGATCCTTGCAACTGCCTGTCACTATGAGTAAAGCCATTACCTGGAAGTACTTTTCATGGAACAAAGCAGTTCTCTACCACTATTGTGGTCTTGTACAAGGCAAGTAGTATAGTGAATTTGCTGGCAATATTCTTACAGCTATTGTTCTAAAACTTGCACAGGGAACTTTTATAGGAAAAAGGGCATTACTCCACTGTTCCATGCTCTCAAAATCATCAGATACTGATACTATGAGGTATCTACAGTATGGATCACTTTGTGAGTACCAAACAATTATAAGAAATGCTGCTGACCTATTCCCCTGTCCAGATTAATAGGGTAGACTTGTCTATAAATACTGTGCTAAAGTTTGTTACAAAAAATATAATTATTTCCAGTGCCAGTCTCTTTCTCTTAGTTCCTTTACCCTTTTTCTTCTATTTTAATGTAGATATATATATATAGATATACACCCAGAGATGACATCCTGCTATACGTGGAATACATGTCATCAGTTTTGGGAGATAAATATATGAAGTGCCAGTTGGATGTAGAAGAATAATAAAATGTGCACTGATAAAAGTTTCTTTCTGGTGCAGAAATTAAAAATAAAAGAGTGCAAGTGGAGATCACTTCAGATACCTAAGACAGATAGATTAGATGTTACTGACAGAGTAGGCAGCCAAATTCATACTCTTAAGAGCTGGTGTGTTATTTTTCTACAATACAGAGAAATAAGCAGCGGAGAAAAGGGAGTGACGCACGAAAGCCTATCACAGTGGTGTCTCTGCAGCTCTGTGCCTCCTGGAACCACTCAGAGGCTGGAACTCAGAGCTGGACTTGGATGAACAAGCTGAATTTACTATAGTGAAGAGATTCTCCAAGTAATCAATGATGTTTTCCTCATGACAGTAATACAATCTGATCCTGGAAATATTTATTACCTACAGTATTATACAGTAGTATGGGATAACCAAAGTGGTTAATGTGACTACACAAAGAAGTAGGGTATTTAGTAAAAATGGGCAGGATCAGGTCCATCCTTAGGTTATATGAAATATTTACAAGATAGAAGTCTCTGAATTTCATTTTGAAGTTTCAATAAAAGATGCCAGTTCCACAGGAACTTCGGAGTTTGTGAAGAAAAGATAAAATCCTCTGAACACAAGAATGGTTTTATTTTTGAGATAAGATATTTTAAATTAAAATTCCTGAATTGCATTACTTTATTTTGAATACATCTTTACTATCTACAAATCTCTCACTATTCTGCTCTCACCTAAGAATGACCTGCCAGAGAATATTTCATAAAGTTAATTTCTTAGTTTGTAAAAAAACAGAAAACAAAATTTCAAATAAGATTTATAAAAAGCACTTGAACTAAACATATTAACATCTGTTTCTTATCTCCATGCCACCCTCGGATCACCAAACTCTAAAACCCTGATGGGAACTTTCACTAACAACAGCTCAAAACAACATTTTACTCTCTGGAAAGACGTTTACTAAAT
Organism: Antrostomus carolinensis; assembly: GCF_000700745.2. Classification (NCBI taxonomy): domain Eukaryota; kingdom Metazoa; phylum Chordata; class Aves; order Caprimulgiformes; family Caprimulgidae; genus Antrostomus; species Antrostomus carolinensis. The sequence goes on from NW_010287903.1 coordinate 88,205, forward strand.
TTGTTGAATCAGTGAAATGCATTTCATCAAGGCAACAGTAAAAAGAAAAAAAGTTTTATGATATTGACACTCAGTTCTATGCAGAAGATCATCACAGAGCACATGTACTTTCACATCCCACAGAAATTCATTCATTTTACTGATAGACTGTAAGTAGACAAAACTCAAAATTTGTTCTTTTCCTCAAATTGTACTTTGTCAGGTTTTGTATTTTTCTCATTCCCTTCCTTCTATTTTTTTCTAGTTTTTGCCAAATCCCACTTAAGTGTTTGTACTATGTTTTTACTTTTTTTTTTTAAACTAATTTTGTAGCAGCCTTTCCTTTAGGAGTTATAATTCTAAAGTTGAATTACAAAGAATAAATTACAGCTTGTTAGGTAGTCTTGGTCCTACAGTCGATATTTCTCATTGCATTTCTTGCTCTCTTTTTACAGCATGGTTACTCATGCTTTATTTTTATCATTTGTTATTTACAAAGTGCCATGTGTTCCTCATTCTTCACAAAACAGCAAATGTTTCAGGTCCCTGCCCAGAAAAGCTTAGAATTTATGATCAAAAGGATGTGGACTTTTCTGCTTTGAAAGCTTCTTGAACGTTATATCCTAGAACAACCAGTAGAAACATCAATAGACCATTCCAGTCCACTGCTGACCAAAAAAGCCCCAGACAACACTGAGGCCTCATTTGTTACTGTAAAGCCCTAATCCATTTCCTTTCCGTGATTTCCATTCCATTATTTCAGCACAGTGGAGCTGATGTTTACATCACAATTTGGTACACATCTATAATGTGTGTTTAGATGCTGATCTGTCCTTACAGCTGTACAGTGAAATCTGAATAAAAAACTTGAGAAGTGACTATGGCACAAAGCTGTACTGCAGAGCGTGACATCTCATTTCTTTTGCTGTTTTAAGGTGAAATTCACCAGCGCACACACAGGATATCTGGTTTAAAGGAATTACAGGTCTATAGATATAGATCTATAAATGCAATTTGTTAATTTAATTCATGTCTGAGTGCCAGGGACAACTCATTAAATTCCAGTCAATGGTCTTTTTTTGCTATTCTGTGATGTGCCAATGAAATGCCTGAAAAAGTCACCAAGATGCAGAATTGAACTTCAATTTTTCATCATTCTTTTTACACTGGTTGATCAACAGTTTATCCTGTAACAACAGAAGTTAAAACCATTACCAGGTTTCTAAACTGTCTTGTCCTTTGTGTAAGCCTTTCAGGCTTTCAATAAGCTTGAGTTTTATAACTTCTCAGAGATATTACACTGCTGAGAAAACAAAATGTGCTTGAAGTTCTCAACATTAAAACAGACAAACAAGTGATTCTTGTTAAATATTGTTACAGCCTTGATCTTCTCGGATAATAAGCTGAGCTAGCTTTTTTATCAGACCTATCAGAATAGATGTAAAAACTAGACGGGCTTTCAGGTATGTGAACTGTTCTTCAGATCTGAAATAGTAGTTAACTTTAAAGCTAAATACAAGTTGTGAGCAAGTTAATTTGGCACATACCAGGCCCTCTGAGAGAGGGAGTTTCTAGTTTATAAAATGTGCAAGTATTACTAGCATGAGGGAAAGGAAAGTTCCCAAGCTCCCTCTATAAACAATTTATTCCCAGATATGCAATTGTGCCCTTTCTTTTTAAAGAAAGAACTAATCTTCTTTCTAAAACAACTGGTTATGATCCTTGTGATCTCTTCATATCTGTTGTGAAGTTGCACAGTACTACATGAGGCCACATCACTGACTTACATAACCACATTATTGTATTTTCTTTATTATTCTCCAGCAAAAACCACATTTATCTCAGTGCCAGCTTTGCTTTGTGACTGCAGCAGTACTTTGTGGCACCTGGTAGCAGAATCCCTTGAAGATGCAATTTTTTTGCACCATGCTAGTACAATGAATAAAGCTGAAATATGAACAAAAAAAGAAAGAGGAGTTCAGCTATGAGAAGAAATTAACTTCATGACAGTGTTTTTGCTGCGGAGGAAGTCCAAGGCCACACAGCAAGGTTGGAGGAAAAGCTCTGTTCTGGACTTTTCTACCTTTTAGAAAATACAGGATACAGCCTCTTCTTTTAAATTCTATTCTATTATCTTTGCTAAGATTTAAAATGGTGAGGAAAAGACAAGCTGGTGGAGGCATAAATGTAACTGACTTGAACTTGAAGCTAAATTCAGCTCTGTTAGGTTCCTGACTGAACCAATAAAAGTAACGTTGGTTTGAGGTAAGGTAAATTTCTTTGGCCAGTCCCTAGGCTTTTTATTTGTGAGCATGACCAAAACACAAACATTTCTCTCCAGCTTAGGAGACTTAGTTATAGACCAGAAACCCATTATGCTAATCTAAGTACCAAAAAAAAAAAGGGAAAAAAAAAAGCTTCAAGAGGTAACAATCCAGATTCAGCCTATCTCTGCTCATGTGTTTATTTCTAATCATCTTTTATTTCTAATAACAGCTCAGTTCCTACAGGATGGCCAAGTGAGAATTGGTTGTAATTACTGATGGCAGGAAGTGATTACTCACTTCTCTGACCTAAAGAAATGGCTTCAGTGATATCTAAGATCTTTAGGTATTTCTAGGCTAATATAGACACTCTTCTGACTGCCTTTGGAAATTGCAAATCATATGTTGAGAATGCTGGTTTACTGAAGTGACAAATGGTCTTACATTTTAGAAAGAAGACTTCAAAGTTGGTGTTGTCAGTACTTCAAAGTTTCCCCTCCAAGTCATTTAACTTTCCTCTGAGATTCAATACACACCTCTGTCAAACAAAGATGGCGATGATAGCCCATATCATCATGACATTTCAAATCTAAATTCATTAAATCTTATAAATGGTTTTGCAGTGCTTAAGAGAAAAAAGTTACAGAAATTGAAAGTGTTTTTGCTATACTCATTAGCTGAAGAGTGAGACCTTTACAGAACTGTGGTTCACACTTTGGAGGGATTACAGGTGTTTTTAAACTGTAATTTTTTGTTTTAAGTCTGAACACATTTTATTTTATTTACTGTAACTGAAACACATATAAAAGCATATCGAATGCATGGTGACAACACAGCTCCCAAACCCATTGGCTTAGTTGGCCTGAGTTCTTCACATTTACCTCTGAAATTACATAGCCGTACTGGGAAGGAGTTGCCTTTTGTCCTAAGGAAGTGCTGTGAAAATTAACACGTAGATTATACACAGGAATCATGACTAGAGCTTCATACCTTGACAGCTCACAATAACTGCTCGATAGGTTAGAGCAGAAACAAAGGATAAGAAGGGGAGCCAACAGGAGCGCTGAGTGCATGGGAAGGAGCTAGAATTAAGGTGGGCAGAACATAATTTTTTAAATTGGAATTTAGACAAGACAGCAGAGCTAACATGCCAGTAATGTAAGAAAACTGAGATATGTACAGAGGATATTTTGATCACTATTAACTCACTTCACAGTTCTTGTAGGGTGATAGCACAATCTGTTACCATGAAAAGAATTGTGAAGTTTTAATTGAACATATTAACGTCTCTTTACCCATCACTGGAGGAAAGGCTTCAATATTATACAGCCTAAGTGCATTTTCTGAATCCTTAATGGAAACACCACACAGTTTTTGAAACAAAACTTGCATAAACAGTGCTTGAGCAGCAATTTGCTTGCTTTAATTTATGAAGAGGCGTCCAGACTGGAACATCAGCATCCCAGAATCAGCTGCTGGAAGGATTTACAACACATGAGAAAGAGACTCCCTGCGTGTCACAAGGAGCAGATACACACTAAGTGAGTTTTCCCCAGCAAATGGAAACAGCAGATGAGCAATAACGCAGATTCAGTTGGAAATCACTCCATACTTCAGAGAAGGACAACAGTTTGGGGAGCCTCCAAGGTAGAGAGAAAGACAGGACCTAAACTTTTCTCCAAAGTGTCTCTGTCTATGCATCTGGTTATAGAGCAAAGCAGGATGACATGCAGTAATCCAAATAAAATGAGTAAAGGGGAATGCATTAAAAAATTAAACTGTTGCCTCGTCCCTGGACCTATCAAGTAGGTTTTTTGCCAAAGTACAAATTCTCTACAAACCCTCCAGCTTCCAAATGTCAGCAATTTTTTTGCTCGTCATCAGCCTGACATTTCCCAAGTGAATTATTTCGCCATGAACTTGTCTAACCAAATCTCCCAGCATACACTGCATCTTCCTCCTTGTCTCATGAAACCGGGACCTCACATGCTGCCTATATTCTCCCTCATATCTAAGCAAATATATGCGTCTACTACACACGATGTCTTAATCACTGGTACTTTCTGAAGAAAAGTTTCAACATCTGCTCTATCTTAATTACAGCATCTCAAGGGATAGCAGACGACTTTCACATTAGCTAGCAAAGCCTTTCCTATTAGGAAATCTTTGGAGGCCAAATCCCTCATCTTAACATTGCCACAACACAGCAGGTGAAACACTCCTATGCAGCAAAGCAGCACAAGGCCCATTTGCCCTCCAAGCCCTTATGTAGGATTTACTTACTAAGCCTACAACAGAGAAGGTAAACACTGCTCTGCAAAAAGACAAATTCCACCTTGAAAGAGGTGGAGTTGTTCAGTAAAGAACAGACCTTTGTCACATATAAATTATCACAACTCTGTTGTCCTGGAGCTATGAGAGTTTATCCCTGATGAGGATCTGCTCCAGGGTTCTGCAGCTTTTATTGCTGTGTATGTAATTGTAGGAGTGAAATGTTGTCTATCATGATGAAAGTAAGCGTAATACAGTGATTTGTTTGTATTTATAACTCTGTGTTTTTATATCTGACCATTACTCATTGCTTTTTTTTTTTTTTTTCCTAATCATATCTGCTTTTGCTACTTTCTGAATATGAAATCCCCCATTACAATAAATCGGTAGTAACAGCCTTTATCACTCTCTACTGGCCCTGGGACACGTCTACCTAATCACATGCACACACCTCTGCCCCAGTTTACAACTCAGAAAACAGAAATGGGGAGACTGTGTTAGTGACAATTTTAAAGAGAAACAGTGCTAGGACAAGATTAGATGATATAAGTTCCTGGTCCTGTGTTCACATGACCAGATAACATTCCCTGACAAAGTGAGGAAGAGTTTCTTTTTGAAAATGAAGCAAAGACATCATTACAGAGAATCAAGAATTCGCCTTAAAAGTGAATAATGAAAACCTGTAAAGTAACAACAGTTAGGAATAGACTTTTTGAAGTGTTGTCCTTTAAAGCTTTATTTTTATGCTTTATTCAGTTGCACAACTCCACTGAATGACTTTCATACAGTTGTGTTTGTAATGAGCAGGCTCATTCTGGGGGATGAGATTTGCAAAAGCACCAAGATCTCTGAGCACAAATCCCATGTCTTTCTGTGAGACTTCTGTGATGGTATCACTCATGTTTGCTTTGAAAACCACCCCTTCTGAATCCAGTGGGGTTTTTTATACTGTTTTTGGCAATAGGGAA
>NW_010287903.1:93704-104646 GCF_000700745.2 Antrostomus carolinensis
GTAAAAATACTTTTACTTTTTTTTCCACCCCCTTTAGAGTCTCCTATTATCACACAGAGATGAAAGAAGCCCTAAAATAAAATTGGTTTACCTGACACTGACAAACTAGAGACCAGTTTTCAAAGAATTAGTTTATCAAAAAGACTTCAGAGCCCATCCATGCAGTCAAATCTCTTGTTTCACTGGTGTGAAAACAGAGACATTTCTCACACAGGCATAAGATGTAATTGATTATTCTTGTCCTATCTCAGCCTGTTAAACTGATGATTTCCGCTTATATTCTACATCACAGGATGCGCATTCTTTAAAGAACTTTAAAATCTACAGTGAACTTTTCATTCTATGTCAAAGGACCTCAATCACTTTTGTCTCTGTTACCATCAACACATTCAAAAATTTAAAGATAGCTATTTTATTACTAACTGAAGAAAAGATAAAATGTATTTGTGCCCCCTGTGACATCAGAACAAATACTTTTGTTAAGAATATGCTTAGAAGCATTAAATCATGAGCCTGAAACACAGGCTGCTTGTGAATGACAGAAAAGCCAAAAGGCAAGATTCAGCAGAATTTGTTTGTGGCAGACTAGTCTTACACGCTGAACCTCACATTTGAAAAGTCTCACTATTTAAAAGTTACTTCCTTGCTATTAATTGTGTCTAGCCATTTCTGTGAGAGCAGAGAAAAGATAAACTGAAGCTGGTATATTCACATAACTTGTGAACCTGCAGCTTTACCTTTGGCAGGTGTCCATCACAGCTCCCCCCACTAGCCTGCGCTGGGAACAAATGAGGATCAGTTCTCTTTGTCAGCTAGGTGATGTACATCTTTCTCTGCATGGCTGCCTTTCTTGCTGTGAAATTCTGTGAGATACAGAGATCGTTGTGCTGGCTCTTCACATCACACTACATCAAGCATAAAGAAAACCAAATGACTCAAGCAGTGACATTGAATCACTCAGGGATTGGTCCAGTTGGACTGAAAAATTTAAGAGCACCTCTCATATTCAGGCATCTGAGCAAGAACATAAAGATGTGGCCTACTGAGCTGGTGGGACAGACACACTTTCAGGATTCTACAAAGTCAGGTCTCAGAAGTCTTTCCTTATGTGCTCCCTTTTCCATGATACACATTTTCTGTGTATCAGCAATCAATTCCTCATCTGTGTGACTTTAACTCACACAGAACAGGCATTTCACCCCACAAAAAAAAAAAAAAAAAGGAAAAAAAAAAGAATAATCATTAATAACAAATATACTTACAGGTCAAAACTGAGCACACATTATGAAAAATCAACATCTGAGACATGAAATTCATGCTCAGCAGAAAAAAGTCATGACTTTGGGAACCAGCACAGCAGAGGAAGGCCAAAAGCTATAATGAAAAAAGGTTTGATGGCTCTAAGAGGACTGAGGAAAGCACATTCTCCATCTGATATGGGGTGTAAGTGGGAAGCCCTGGCTTCCCAGGAGAGACCTTTCAGAGTGACATCAACTGTCTAGAGGAAAAAGACTGAGGTTCAGGTTGGCCACGTGTAGGGTTCCAATGCTGCTGCACTCAGACAACAAACAGTACAGCTTTATAACTGTTCCTGAGCAAGGTGCACAGATGGGAAAAAAAATTCCCTTTAATCTCCCACACTGAGCATGAAAAGCAGGATTCACTCACACACACACTGGTGTTAGGAAATATATATTTAAGAAATCCCAGCCTTTCTCTTCTTTAGAAGGAAGTTGTATGGTATAAAGGTCAACACTGCAGCTTGGAAATCAGGAAGAGCAGGTACTATCCTAGTTCCTACCAGTGCCCTACTAGGTAGTCTTGGATAAATCATTTCAGAGATTACAAAACGACTAATTACAACAATCAATTGTTTGTTCCTATAACACAACTAATTCTGAATCAATTCCTACTTGAAGCAGAATATATTTTTCAGGAAAAAAACAAGGAATCTTGATTTTGAAAACTCCAGACAGAGAATCCACAATGATCCTTTAAAAGCAATTTCAACAGTTTATTACCTTTATTATAAAAATGTTCACTTAGAGTCTACTGTTGCCTAACTTACAACTTTCCACGGTTTTATTTTTCTATAATTGCTATGTTGAAAAGTCTTCCAGTATCATATTCTGTGTCTTATGCACATACAGGCTGGGACAAGTTATCTTTGTTTAAACTAAATAGGTTTAAGCCCTTAAGCATCTTGCTGCACAGAATGCCCAACCCATTAATCATTCTCTAAGCCTTCACCAACTCTTTATTCCTTTTTGAAACATGAATCTGAATCTTCACACGTACTCAGATATTTAGGAAGTTTCTCTTTAAATCATCTTTAGGCTGTTGGCCACTGTGTGACAGTGAAATCCTACATTCAACCAATTATCTACCACGATGTCCCAAAAACTTTTTATTCTGTCATTCATCCTGCAAATGTAAGCTATTTGTTTATATATATGACCAAAAAAATATATAAAACAAATATATATATGTATATAGTATTACCTTCACTTTCACTGAAGCATATAGGATTTATGGATCACTTCATAACCTAATTTTATTCCCAAAGTCCCACCTTTATTCCACCCACATAAATTTACCATTATCATTAGAAGAAATTGGAAACAGACCATGACCCAACAATTCCTAAGGGATCCTATTAGATAATGATTCCCACTTTGCATATTAAGACTACCAGATAAGCAGTTTTAAGACCTTTCAATGTATTGCCCAGTTGAATTTTCACTATTCTCATTTCTTAATAAAAGGTTGTGTGGTACCATGACAAATGCCCTAAGAAAGTCGATTACATCAGCACTACAACATTCATCGACCAAACCTCATATATCAGAAGAAAGATATTGAGTTAGTCTGACAAGATATATTTTCCATAAACCAATGAGAACTGCCATAAATTACATTATTCCTGATTATTACTTTACTAATAATGTCTCATATCAGTCTTCCATTATTTTGCCAGGGATTGGCACCAGGCTGAAAGGCCTGTAATTACTAAGCCATCCCATTTAAAATTCTGGCATGGTATTTGCCTACCCAGTGCTCTATCAATTAATAAAAAACAACATTAACAGTCCAGAGACATTCTTAAGCAGTTCCTTGAATACTCCCTGAAGAACATTATGGGAACTGATGATCGTAAAATGTCTTAACTTGAACAGTAGCTGTTTAAAAATCCCCATATTTAGTGATGAAATGAAAATAATTTCTCAATTCCTATGTCTATCTGTACAAAATGCAGATAACAGCATTTTATGCTTTGAGATCAGTAGTTTAAAAACAATTCACCAGAGCTGGGTATTTGAGTTTTGTTAACTCCTCTGTATTGCAGTACTTCTCCAGTGATTAAGAATATTCATACTTCAACAAAAAACCTTCTTTCTTTTGTATTGAAGAGGATCTGAGGTAAAAAGCATTCTCATATCTTTTCCATGCTGGCAACCCAGAATTTATAAGGCATCATTAAACCTTTTTCTGCCAGAGAATCCCTTATGTAAATGTGTGGAGTCACTCTAAATGCTTCACTGAACCCAGTAAATTCTCAAGGTTTGTCAAGTACAATAAACAGTGAAGCAGTTAATATGGTAAGAGGAATATGTGTCATCTGTGTTATCAGTAGTTACAAGTGGATAAAATCTGATTAAAGAATAGAAATTTTCATGTTGAGATCTCTAAAGCATTTTGGCACTCAAGGAAAAATTATCAGAATAATAACCCTGAAAATCATCCTTTCATTTCAGGTCTAGTGTGTTTTAGGTACAGGTACTATGCAAACATTTTTAGCAATATTTAACTATTTCAACCACATTTTCATTAACTCTGTAAGCAAGTATTCTATAGAAGTAATTTTTCTTAACTTCAAGGTAAATTGATGTGTTTACATTGCACTCACTGATTTAATAGCAAAGTAGTGCTGACGTACCAAAGCCAGCTTGGATACGGGCCCCCATATGGCCACAGACATGAGGAGGTAAATGCCGGCGTATTTATGCAGCTTCTATAACATGTTTTGGAAGCCTCAGTGAGCTACATGATTTTAAAATATTACTGGTATCTAAAAAAACCTACATTTAAATTACTTAAGATGGTCAGCTGTCATCAGAAGTCTAACAGACCTAACAGCAGTGACGGGAAAACAGGTTTGAAAGTATTCAGGCAAGTTAGTTTACAGAATAACGACACCTGATCAAATTCACCCTCAGATACTCTGAGCATAGATAGAAGCAATCTCAGAAGCACTAAATAAAACTTGTAAACAGGTATAAAAATGGTGCTTATCACTAAAAATAAGGGAAAGAAAGGCCAGAAAGCTCATGTCTAATTACAGCAGAAATACTGTAACACTTAATCACACAAACAATTTAAATATCTAGAAGATGATAAGGGGATGAGTAACCAGCAAAGCAGACTTTTTTCTCTGTACAATAGGGTAACAGGCATTACAGACAGACAAGAAAGACTAGATATTTTAAATAATAACTTTATGATATTGTCATAAACAGCTGGGGGAAACACGGTCTAGAAAAATCACTGTTAGATAGCTGCTTAAGTCTACTCAGAAAACACTTATTGATGATTCACTGTCAAACTAGAGGGGTTTCCCAGGTGGCATTCCATAGAACAGCATATAATTCCCTATTTTGATTAATGATTTGGCTAAAGGAATAAAAAACAGATTTGTTAAATTTGCAGGTAACATGAAGCTGGAAAAGCTTGTGAGAACAAGACAAGGATGTGATCGGAATTTTAAAATGTCTGGATAAAGTTGAGAAATGGTTTTGAATAAGCAGGATACAAGTCAATAAGTATAGTGGCAAAATTCTACAGTTAGGTAGGACTAATCAGCCACAAAAACCCACAGTGGGTAAGTAAATGATTCAGAATTATCACCAAAGGTAACAGGAGATCACAAGCTGAATATGATTCAACAGCATCATGGTGTTGCAACACCATATGGGGGGATGGATAAACAGAAATATTGTGTATAATATATATATGAAGAAATTTTTCTGGTCTGCTCAACAAGGGTAGACTAGAGTGCTTGTCCAGTTCTGGACATTAGTAAACCAGTCTGGGGAAAGTAATAAGAAAGATGATCAAGATCTAGAAAACACAACCTACATGACAAGGTTTAAGAAACTGGGATTTCTCACTCTAGAAAAGAGAAAATTGAGGGAGGTGCAATAATTTTCTTAAAATGTGTACAAAGCAGCTACAAAAGGAAAGGGAATAATATCCTTCTCCCCATCGATTTTGGCTAAAGCAAAAAGAAGAATGGGCACAAAGTTCAGCAATGCACACTTAAGTCAATAGTAAAAACTCTCAAATAGTAGGATAGTTATGCACTGGAGATGAGCTGTGGACTTTCCACGTTTTGAGACTTTGAATAAGAGGTTGCAGATCAAGCCTAATATGTTTGGGCTGGACTGCAACCATAGTAACGGCAGTACCGGTGTTCGCTTGGAGATTCCACATCTTCCATTAAACTTTTTTCTATTCGATAAATGGCGAATGGTCAGTTTACAAGTCTGCAATGCATATGTAGATGAGGTCTTTTTCCATGCGCTCTGTTTCTACAGTTTGTGTTTACTTCAGCAGAAGCATGCCAGGGTCCAAACTCAGGAAAACTGAAGAGCATTGGTCATTTGGCCATTGGAGTGCAGTTTCCTTGGAATCTGCAATTAGGTGCATGGGAAAAGTGGAGAGATACACTTTCTCCTACTTTCTTTGCCTAAATAGGCAGAAGATCCTTTTTGTATAAGGCATTTCTGTGTGGAGAACAGTGTTACTACACATCAAAACCTGCCTCTCTGCGAACAAAGGATATCTCTTCTGCTAGGAAACCCGAATATAGGGCTGGACAAACCACAGTAACTATGGTGTTAACAAATACAACCACACCGGGTAAAGTCAGGACAGATCTACTAGAAGGCCATTTCCTGTTCTTACCATTTGACATGGGTGATGTGTTAATGAATAACCGTGACTTGTATCCTCCCTCAAACAGGCCACATTCTGCAGCACCAGCTACTGCTGGTGACAAGCCCACTCAGAGCCCACCTTTCCCAAGGAAGTTACAATTCCTCCACGGTGCTTGTTTCAGGTATGAGTGGCACAGGCACTGTAGGAGCAGTAGTCTTGTCCCATCACATACCACCACCTGTACAACACGTAAGACGGTGCTAACAGAGATACAGCCGGGCTGCTCTCTCCTCTGCCCACTCATGGCACGTACCCTATACACAAAATCAGGGTAATAACGATGTGCATGCCATACATCAATTAGGGTAACAACAACAGAAGCTTCAACTGAAACAGGACTGTGGAGTTTGTAATTATGCTGGTCATAATCTGCAATAATGTGGTATTTTTCTTCATTCTGTTGACAAGTTCTAGGCTGGTATTTACCAACAGAGGCAGATACAGGTGAAAAAAATAGTGCAACTCCAACATAACAAAGAATTATCCTGTTAGTATTCTACTCAGGCTATTTACAATCTAATTGCTATTTGTTACTGTGACTTGTGGTTTCTACATTGAGTCTTGTTAATGAAATGTTTTCTATGCATCATTAGCAAAACTTTTAGCTTTTAAAAATTAATTTAGTGTTGAATGCTGCTCAAATTTATTTTTCATTAAAGTATGTAAAGCACCTTAAACATCTCCTTTACACGCATTCCCTAAACAGATACAAATCATGTTAGCATATAAAAGCAATGTGTAAATACAGATAATATAATTAGTGATTTCATTGATGTGTGGTTGTACCATTCATACCTTACAACTGCAACTAGAAAACGAAGTATAAAGTGTAATTAGAATCTGTCAGAACTATTATAAATTCTTAATTCTGTGTTATCAATAAGATGTAAGACTATTAACACATTAACAACTGAATTTAATTTTCACAGGTTTTGCACCTCACTTGAGTCTAAGAATGAGTTAGGTTATTTTCGGTAGTTGATTTTTAATCAGCTCCATGTTTTCACAAATTAGGGCAATTATTTTCAGTTAGCAGAAAATAGTCATGAAAATATTTATTAGTATTAATGTTTGTAAAGATCTATTTCTTAATAAAATAAAGGTGTGACCTAAATGAACTCAAAGAGTTTCCATGTATGCAAATTACTTATTATCTCCATAGTTACATGAGCTAATAGACTGATGTTTTATATGTTATGTGCACCAGATCATTAATCTGCTATTGAACAAAGCAGCAAATCTGTGTCTTTATGACCAAACATATGCTTTCATTGGATGATGGCAACACAATCTGTTGTGATAGATGAGGAAACACGAAAAGATTCAGAGAAATCTGAGGAGGCACAGTAGAGTGACGGATACAACAACATGCCATGCATGCAGAGGTTTGAGTTCCCTCCCCAAAATGCTCTCTCCAAATCTTGCTTCTGAACTTGCTTCTGAAGCTGCAGGAATACAGCACATCACAGGCAACGGCTGCCTCTGACACCACTAGTCACCATCCTCAATTTGCATTTAAAATTCTCGTTGACACTTTTTGTTGTGCACAACTTATGGCTACGGAAACTCATTTTCCTTCAAGTTACCTATTGCCCACCTTCAGAAAAGTGTCCCTATTAAGGAAGAGCACCTAACTACACGTTTCACATTGAGTATATATTTGCTTTTCTGACTTAGATTGTGCAGGTCTGTTAATCGTTGCATCATTTCCCTAGTAAAAATCATGACTTGCCCTTGCGATGGTTTATTGGCATGGAAACCACAGTCTTGGCCACTCCAATCACTTTGTTAATGAAGAGTACTGTGATAACTGTTGTTAACTTGGTATCTACATGTGTTGTCTTGTGCAGTTTCAGAGTCAATGATTTATTTTTTTAATTTTTTTTTAAATATCAGCAAGGCCTAAGGAATGAAATATCTACCACCACTGAAAATCGATTGGCCTCCCAGTGAGAGTTACATATCAGGTTTTTGACAATAACTCAGTAGCTGCCAGGTTCTCTAAAAACACCTTGTACACTTCTGTACTTCTGAAAATGCCCCTACACTCCCATTACTATGTCTAGGCTTCCTAATAGTCCTAATCGCCCCAGAAATGTATTTGAAAACAAATTCTGAGCATTTATTTGTAAAATAAAGGATTTTTATTTGACTTTTTTGCAAAATTTCCCCTGGCAATTTTATATTAATTAAAATCTGTTAAGCCATATGGTGACTTTTCTTTTTCTTAACAAACATTATGACTTTCAGATTTTCTACCATGATTTTTCCCATTTCTGCCATAACAAACAACAAAGCTTAGAGAGCTCACAGCACATAGACATCACTGGTTCAAATACTAATTTAGCCACACAGACAGACCAAAAGGGACCACAATGGAAAAATGTTTCTAAAGCATTTTAGGCAAGTGAGAGAACCTTGTGCAATTAAACATGCCCTGTAACAAAACAGACCTTCACATTCACAAAGAGAGCACAGTCACAAACAGCAGGGGTCCTGGCACTCGCCTTTTTCTAGCCTGTGAAAAACTTGCCTTTAAATTTAAATTTACATTTACATTACAGACTTGCACATTAATGCTTTCTGTCCTCCCCCACCATCACATTTTTGAAATTGCACTATAAATGAACAATAAATATCATACATTGATTCCAGACTAGAACTAGATAGAGAAACAATCTTGCCAAAGCTGCTTCTAGTGAAGAGACAGAGCAAAAGCAGGGTTTACACTTGTGAAAGCCCAGCACTGTACGTGTACGTGAGCATGGCTTGTGCTGAAAGATATTGGAAGAACAGCTCCTTAAGAAGAAACCACTGCCATCCATCTATCTATGCATACCTCTCCCTCCATCTCGACAGCCTTTTTATTGACCGGTGCCAAGGAATTTAACCCCCTGCTAAGGAAAAAGGTAAAAGCTGGATCTGCCTGGCTTTAGTGGATCTGCCAGATCCTGTTAAAATGTGGCACCACTATGCTATTGCATAAACAAATTATGAAAAGAATACACCTGCTTCTGATGTGTTAAGAAAAATGCCTATTCCAACACACACTATACTATAAAAGCTCATATGTAGCATTTGGACCTTGCCAAATTGCACCAATGTTTGTCCCTCACCTACAAATAATGTGGCATGAATAATTGTTCCTTACTTAACAATTCTTCTGCTACAAATGTAGCTCCTTCTACTCTGAAGGAAAAATTTAAATCATGATGCATATACTTAGATTTAAAAAAAAATAGATATTGTTACGTACTGGTGTTGACAAATTTACCCCAGAAATTTGAGAAAATCAAGAGCCCTGTACTTTACACAACAACAACAAAAAAGAAATTTTCACATCCCTTAAAAACATTCAGCTACTACAGAAGCCTGCACACTAACCCAGGAAAGGATAATCTGGATCTACTGTAGCCAGAGTGAAAAAGTGCACCTTCAAGATTACAAAAAGCTTACGAGTCTAATACATCTCTGTTCAATAAACAGCAAAGACACCAAGCCTCCAAGTTTAAATAGGACTTGCATTTTTTCATCTAGATCTAAACTTTCTCCTAAATGGAGCGCAAAGGCATTTATATCTGAAAAATCTGCACTCCATATTTTATATTTTAAGTAAAACCACAATAATTCACATCTGATGTTCTCATCTAAGTGTGGTCATCTTTTGTATTGCTCAGTGAAGTTTTACAGTAAGGTACATCTAACGTGAATGGACAATCCCAAAGAAGTATCTTAAGCTCAATAGCCCTTAATTGAGGTTTTCAAAGAGGCTTTAGGGATTTAGACAAAAAAAATATTAATTTCTTATTTCCTTTTATCACCAGTACATGGCTAAACTCCTAGGCTGATCCGAAACTCTCAGTGAGCTGGACACATATTCACTGGATGCAAGACAACTGTCACTTTTGCTATCTATCTAAAAGATAAAGCTCTCAAGCTTAAGTGAAAAAGGTAATTGGTTAGATTTTGCTGGTACCATCACTGACGACTTTTCAAACCCACGTTCAGCAAAACTTCATTTTTTAGCTGAATAGGAACACTTCGAAAAGGCACATTTAGTCAGCTGAAATGAGAGCTGTGATGATACAAATGTGCTGCTTTCAGGAATAAGAAATCTATTTCCTATTGCTCTAGTAAAGAAACACGCTTAAGGCTGGATTGCTCTAGTCAATCAAAAGCATCGTAACATTTTGTGTAGTTTAACAGTAAAACTCAGAGCTCAGAGCCAAGAAATTATACAATTTAGCAAATTCCAGGCACTGGATGTTTTCTGTGCTACTGTATATAGATACACTGGGTGGGGCAGGGATTTACAATGAAATTGAAGCAGTTGCTCTTTTTAGCAGATTAGAAGTTTAAAGCTGGAGGTGGAGGAGAGAAGAAAAAAGCTGGATCCAAGATGATGCAGGTGTCGCTTGCAGGATTTAGCCAGGCCTGTTGTGCCAGTTTACAAGGTCAGAATTTTGCACGTACAGGCTAGTGCCAGGTTTTTTTTCCTATATAAGTGTCTTTGGTAAGTGTTGAAATACATTGCCAAGCAATTCCACCAAGGCAGAACAAGAGTCTCCTGTGAATCCCGACAGATCGTGCTTGCTCTTCATCGGTACAAGGTGGGGCCTGGCCTAAGTGCGCTACTAAAATTCAGTTTAATTATAACGGCAGCCGGCACATCCCTCTCGTTCTGCAATGACAAACTTTCTCGGCGCTGCAGCAGCAGCAGCAGCAGCAGCAGCAGCGGCAGGCAGGGCTGTGAGCGAGTCGCCCCGCCCCCGGGTCCCCCCCAGCCATTCCCCGCCGTGTGCCCGCGCTCGGGCCCCGGCTCCTTCCACGCCAGGAGGGAAAACTCGCTCCGTGTGCCAGATCCACGTTTTGCCGTGTTCTGCCTCCGGGACGCTCTGATTTTTTTTGCTCTTTTGCTCACTATTTATTTATTTATTTATTTATT
>NW_010287904.1:0-19183 GCF_000700745.2 Antrostomus carolinensis
TTGTTAAAGCCTGAATCCAAATGTTTTCTGTTTCATAGTGTAGATTTTAGTTTTTTTACAAGAGGGATGCTAGAAGCATCTTGGTAATTAGCTGTTGATGTTCCTTTGTTGCATCGGATCTGATTCATGCCTCTTCATCCCAAGTTGAGACCTTTGGCAATAAAGGTTTTCTTGGCAAAGACAAGATCTTATTTCTTGGGAATCGGGTCATTCAGATCAGTTAGGAAAGGGAGCAAACCAAAGCTTTTGAATTTAAGGAGCTCCTCCAAAGGTGTCTTGTTTTTCACTGGGTTATGTCTTAGCCATGTAATGTGTTACTAAATCTGTCTTTTGGGTTTGGTAATCTTTGTGAGATCCTACTAGTCAACCAGGTTTGAGTTTGAAGAAAACAGGCAATTAAGTGGGGAGGCATTGGTTTCACCTGCCTACCACAAAGAGCCAGTCAATTACAGCTTGCAGCAGGCAGTGATTCATCTTTGCAAGCACAAGTGGGAGAAGACTTGTTGGGCAAAAGCAATATTCAGGCCTGTTTGCACACTTCTTATTTTCCTGTAGAAACTCGGGAACGGATTAGCACATGGTGTTTCTCCTGAAGCCTCCAGAGAAACTTTTCAGAGGGAAACATGTGTGGATACATGGTCAAACAGGTCAAGTGTGTAATGCCGTGGAAAAGAAACCCTCTGTGCTACACACTTCCAGGTTGGCTTTTCACAGAATAACCCAGGCTGCTAGGGACCTCAAAAGACCATCTATTCCAACCTTTTGTAGGAAGGGGAGCCTAGATTAGATTATCTAGCACCCTGTCCAGTCACATCTTGAAAACCTCCAGTGATGGGGACTTCACCACCTCCCTGAGGAGGATGTAATTTTTAATTGCATCACTTCCCTGGTTTGCTGATGGAGCAGCTGTGTGTGCCCTGGTCCTGGAAATGGGGATGGGAGTGCAAAAGCACGTAGGCACAGCACTGTCATGTCACTGATTGAGGTTGTCCTAATCCTGCTTCTCCTCTCAGTTTGTCCATGGATTTGCTGTATGGCCTCAGGCAGGTACTTTAATCCCATTGCAGGTTTCTCCATGGCACAATGGGATAATGCTGGTGACCTGTGTGGCACATGGGGACGCACTGAGCTTTAGGTAATCCAGTTTAGCATGTGGATTAAAAAGGGATGAGAGGTGAGCCCAGTTTGTTGGTGGCATACTTGTTTGTTTCTCATCTCCTCATGTCTGCGGGGCCATCAGGGGTTCTGTGTATGTGTGTGGTATGCGCTAGCATCGCTTCCCTGTGGAGGCACCGGTGAAACCTGGAGCAGCCTGGGCTGTGAAGTACATCCCTATGGGAGACCTAAGGCACAGGCTTGTTTGAATGGTGGGCACTGGTGAGAAAGACATCACAGAAACTCCACATGACCATGAAAGTAAGTGTGGCTGTTGTGAAAATGGCCACAACAAACTGGATTAAACTGAGGAGGAAACTGCTCTTATTCACTGCTGAGTGATGAGCAAAGTGAATTTTGGCCTGTGAATATCATGATGTGATTTATTATTAATCACTTCCATAGTGTTTCTCATCTACAGATCTTAAGTGGCAATTAGTATGAAGTCGAGAAAGTATTATTCTTATTTTATTGAGGCACAAAGACATCAAATGACCTGCTGCAGGGCATTTCATGAGTCAGTGGTAGGGTTGGGCGTAATGCCTGCTTTGAGGAGGATAATTTTTGAACGATTGGTTTGTGTCAGCCGGTGCCAGTTGTGTATGTGATTTGGTTAGTAATTGTGAACATGACTTGAAATTTTATGGAGTTGTTCACTGATGGTGAGTCGGAGTGTTGCCAGGATTTACTGTCAGTAGAGGCTAATTCATGCTAATCTGTAGGTTTGGTATGGTTTAATCCAATTAATCTCCAGTAACATGTTTTAAATTTCAGTGCCCGTTTCCATTGCTCTCTATAACAAATAGATACCTGCACATTATAATGGGAAATATGAAAAACCTTCCAACCCTTAACAGCTCTGTAGGTGTCTTAGCTGTTTCTAAAGTAGTCTGCTGCCTTCTCGAAGCACACAGTTTATGCTGGAGCTGGTTTTCCTCCTTGTCCAATTAAGCCAGATAATTAAATTTCCCTTTTTAGTCATAGCCAGCATTCTTAATCCTGTAACTGAACTCAGCCCGCCAGAGGAAGTTCTCTGCATTTCTCAACACAGCGGATCCCTAGTAAACATGGCATTAAATCCAATCCCACGCTGCTTCCCTGTATTCATCTGTCTTTTCTTGACCTGGTACTTTTATGCTGGGTGTTTCCTGTGCTAATGGTTATTTTATTTAAATGCCAGATGCACTGTGATTTTTACTTTTAGCTCAAAGTATAGGGGTGGGTTTTTTTAAGTTAGATTTAGTTACATGTGCTTGATATTTAGAGTACAAGCACAAAGCATGTTTTGACTGAAGCTGCCTAGATCCAATTTGACAATCAAATAAAAAACTGGAGATTTCAGGAGTGAAATGGCAACATCTCTTCAGCAATATTAATCGGTTCCTCACTTTTGTATTCATTGCACATCCTTTGTTTGATGGTGGGAGCTTTTAAATCAGCCTTTGCGTCTTACCTGAAGGATGTTTTGCAGTTGCTGAGTGTAGGTGTAAGGGGTGACATGACAAGGAGCTGAGCTGAAGAACTTGCAGCCCTGTGGTGCTTTACATGGTGATGCTTGATGATTTTGATATACCAAACAAAATTTGAAGGCACTACAAATAATCCTTCACTTCATGGGTAAAGAAATTAAAGACATCTGTTACCATTTGAATGTTCGCCTTGCATTCTGATACAGAAATAGGGAAGAGTAAGAACTTCTGAACTTGTTACCTTCTCTGTACCTGTAGCATCTCCTTATGGAAGATGCTTTTGGAACTAGATTCAAATAGTTCTTTGCTGGTTTTGTTTTCAGCTGAATTTGTTGTGTGAGAGGGGCAAAGCTGTACACAAGAGACTGCTTAAACAGAGATGTGCAAAAAAAAAGGCGTGCAGTATTTTGATTGCTTTCTAACACTTGAAAATGAGAACTCAGATTCCTTAGTTCTTACTTGAGCTCTTTGCTCAGGTCAAACCAAGGCCATGAATAAACAATATTGGTAGGATTTTTCCATGTCTGTATGAAAGAGACAGTGCTGTCAGGAGAACACGTTTTTAAGCAGCTGTGGTTCTTTGTCTTGTGTTGGATTGGTAGGTGTAACCTCTCGCATTTGTGTCATTCCTGGAGCATCAGGAGACCTCATCTGGAGTTATTGTTATTTGTGCTGTGAAAATGCTTTGGAAGATGCAAGAATCACTATATTAAGACCATGGGAGACATGTCTGTGGGCAGGCATTGCTAATCAGTAATACTGGACCTGTGCACTCCTGGATCACCTCACACTTCCAATTTGATACAGATCAGGCATGGACATTTGTTAGACTAGCCAGTGCACATAATTTACACTGGATTCATACCATATACAGAAGGACAGATGATAATCTGACATTATGGCCTTATGTCTCTTGGCATATACCTAACCCTTCAGCTTTTTTTTTGTTTGTTTTTGGACACACACACACATGAACCTGGCAGGAGCTGCAGTGGCTTGGCCCTTTGCATCATGCGGTTTGCACAATTTTAACCCCGTTTTCTGGGATCTAACACTGGATTCCCTTTCTTGCTTAAATGGTGACCTGAAAAGCAGAGTAAATTATGCTGTAGGCAAATCGGTACACTTAACAGTTTCAGTGTATAAAGCCAGCTTGGACACTTCAGACTGCATAGGTGTATCTGTATCATAGTGTTCCCAGCTCCCATTTTTGTCATCAGAAGCCCTTTTGCCACATCAAACGGCTGTGATGCACGTGTTTTGTGTATGTTTATTAGGTCTTGTTGATCACTCTCTGTTCTGAAGACAGATTATTAATTAGCAAAACAAATTGATAGAGAGAGGGTGTGTGTAGGGAGTGGTGC
This sequence comes from Antrostomus carolinensis, assembly GCF_000700745.2. Taxonomy (NCBI): domain Eukaryota; kingdom Metazoa; phylum Chordata; class Aves; order Caprimulgiformes; family Caprimulgidae; genus Antrostomus; species Antrostomus carolinensis. Next base: position 3,989 of record NW_010287904.1, read on the forward strand.
TGGTATCATCTGCTGTCACATCTGGAAGAGATTCAAGGAGGGATGCAGCTGTCTGCCATCATTTAAGAATGAAGTTGGGTCAACAGTACAGAGTCAGACTTCTTGTCTAGTAAAGGGAAAAAAAAAATGAGAGTTTAGAGCAAGGAGAAGAGTACAAATAATAGAGCCAAAAAATCCCCCAGTTCTTAGGACATTGTTCCAAATGGGCAGTGCTGTTAAAAATAAGAGTTGGCTCCTGTGTTATGTGTATTGGGAGGGAGCTTTCAAACAACTACATCGGTATCTCATGCTTTTCCTTTCCAGGTTGTTGTTTTTTGGTTTTTTTTGTTTTGTTTTAAAAAAAGGAATGCTGTCTTCTCCCTCTCCACTTATTAACTGTTTTCTGTGAGGAAAAACCTCAGTGCAACTCAGTAGCTAAAAAAAAAAAAAAAAAAAAAAAGTCTTTGCCAAGCCACAATTTTAAGGGGTTGGATACTGAGCATTAATTTTTGCTTCCCAGATATGGTGATTTCATGGCTTTTGCAGGCTGGGGGTACAGCTTGGTGATATGGTGGTCCTCCAGCCAAGGGAAGCCCTGATGTTTGGTTATTCAAGGATAGAGGGAGGAAGCCACCTGGTAAAGCCTTGTTGGTAAGTGTGCTGCTGCCCAGGTCCTGCCTGAAAGTGACACTGCACTGACGAGGGATTATTTGGATTACAGAAATAAAAATTGGTACTGCTGGACTGTCCCATGGGGGAGAGAGAAGACAGGGAACTCCACAGGGTTTTTTTCCCCCCCCTGTATTTTCAGCAAGAGAAAGGCAGACCTGAAGCATAGCTGGGCCTCTAATGAGATCCTAAGCTGAACTTTGCAAGAAGTTTGAAGAATGAGGGAAAACAACATCCTTCTCTCCACATTCCCCCGATGTTTTCCCCTATGTTTGCAGCCAACTGACCAAAGCTCTGCTCTTGGATTTGCCTGAATTCAGGGTGTGTCATTGATTTGTTCTGGATGGTCGTAGTTTCTCTGACTTCACTACAGTTTTTAAGAAAGGAGGGGAGAGTATTTTTCATCCATTGCAAAAATGTGTTGACTATATCATCACTGAATATCCTTCCCTGATTTTCATTGAGGAGAAGGCTACTCTGACTTTTCTTTAATTCAGGCACCGGTAACTTCCTCTCTTTTTGTTCCTCCACAAAAAATTGAGTTCTGATTTGACAGAAATAGAGCTAAAACTTAGTTCTAATTTTTAGAACTATAATTCTACCACTTTAGTTATACAGATGCTATTCATGTCATGCTGTAAAGAAAATGCAAGAATTTGAGCATGTCCCTGTAGTTACTAAACGTTTGCTGTTGTGGATAAAATTGGAGGGAGGAGGAAAAGCCAGACTGAGCTGGAGGATGATCAAAAGTCCAAAAGGTCTCAGAAGCCCATGTGCCTGGGAGAGTTTAAAAATGGGACACTGATGTCAAAGTCACTTTGGTGCTTTAAGATTTGCCATCCCCAGAGTTCAAAGGACCCCGGAGCTGTAGATGAAGCAGGCTGAACCTAGGAATGGCGTGGGTTGGGAGCAGTTTATAACTGCAAATTGTCACTTAATTTTCTTGTTGTTATTGTCATGCAATTAAAGTCATGGCCACTGAGCTAAAAGATGAGGGTGTTTGATTGGATTTTGAGGACCATAATCTCTCTTGTGATGTTTCTGCCTAGAGGTAGGGACTTGCAAATGGATCTTTCCAATAGGAGGATTATAGCTGAGGAGGGAGTGCTGGGTTGAAAGAAAGAAAAGTTTAAAGCTGTCATATAGTGGTTTCCACTCAGATGAAAAAGCAGAGGATTATAAAGCTTTTGTAAAAAAGTAATAGGAAAAAAATATGGCATTGTTAGAGGACTGACAATGGAAGAGTTGCTCTTGGGGGAAAAAGAAGCTTTTGGGACTTGCGTTATGAAAGGATGGTTCCTCATGGGTACAGGGTGAAGCCAGCTCCCAAAAGGCATGCCAGGCAGCTCTCAGAGTTGTGCATCTCCAAAATTCTGCTCCTGAGAGGGGTTTTTTCAGCTAAACCAGCATCTAAGCTACAACTGGGGATCCACTCCTGCGAGTCCCAGCAGCAGCCTAGACCTTCTGGGCTCAGTCTGAGACCAGGGGCTTAATGCACTTTGTGGGTTGTTTCTGTTTCTTAAAGATCCTCATTAATTGTGTTTTGGACCCTCAAACTTTATGCAGAAAGGCCTCTCCGTCCATCCTTGTCCGGCTGTTTTTGCAGCTGGAGGGGAGGCCAGGCTGCCTTGGGGTGAGAGCTGAGGACGGGGGACATGGGGCTTGAGGGGAGAAGTGAGAAAATGAAGTGGAGAATATGGAAACTCAGAGGCGTTTGAGGGAAAATAACATCCTTCTCTCCACAGTTCCCGATGCTGCCTTCATCTGTTGCATTGGGAAGGGACTTGGATGCTCATTTCATGCCCTTTCTGTGCTCCTGCACACTGAGCGTGGTGTGCTGTAAGGTGCTAGCCAAGTAGCAGGGCGCTCAGGTGAGACAGGGAATCCCAGATCTATCTTCCTGCCCTGTCAGGACCTTTTTGTGTGATTTACCCAGGATCAGTTGAGGTTTGACTTCTTAAAAATTGATGGTAGTGAAGCATCTGAAGGATTTTTCACTGTTGTGATCCTTTGGGTCTCTTTGGCTGAGTAGCCTTGTTTGACTTAAATCAAAACATGAAGCAGTGTTAGAGGCTCCAATACTCCCTGATAAGGGCTGATGTATTTAGTCATGGTGACTGTAAAACATCTCAATTTTGTGATTAAATTCGATTTCTGTTAATGGTAGGATTTTAAAATACCACCTTCATGAAAACAGCTTTTTCAGGAGCTCATGTGCCTTGGGAGATAAGGTTTTAAGGATGCCTGTAGAGCATTGTGAACTGGAAGGGTAACTACTGTAAATATTAATTGTTACAGAAGGAAATGTTTTCTCACTAATTGGCAGAAATGGGTTTAACGAGATAAAGCTGGGTCAGACTACTGTGTAGCACGTGTGAGACTGAGTGATAACCATAGGTGTAAAACACACACACGTGCACATCTGGTTTTGAGATGCGAAGCTGGAAGTTGATGCTTTGCTCAGTTATTTTCCCAGTGCTAATTGAATTACTGGGGGATTGTGGAAACCTGTGGAAAGACTGTTGAGGAGCAGTAAGAGCAGCAGGGCTCAAGGAGCTGAGCTGGCTGTCATCGCCAGGCTTTGGGGTTTCCAAAGAAGCTGGAGTTTGCAGGAGTTTACAGGGGCTGCGGTGAATGATGCTGGGGGACAGGGCGAGCGTGGGAGCCCTGCCTGGTGGACAGACCCAAGGACCTGCAGGATGCTGAGTTTACATGGATAGGTAATTTTAGCAGGTTGCTAAAATCCCTGAGGATACAGAACACTTCAGCTGGGAACCTGCCTTGGTGCTGCTGGCAAGGAAGCAGCAACACTGACCCGAGCAAACCCAAACCCTGTGCTTTGCCTCAGGCCAGGGATCACTACTGTGCAGCGGGCTGTGGGGTTTTTTTCCTTTGTATCCAGCTTTTAAAATTCAGACACTTTTGACAGAAACATTATAGTGCAGGTCTGCATCTCTGAGGACATTAGTCTGTTGAGACACTTGGCAGGAGTGCAGAATATTTGAATGTGGAGTAGCTTGCTTTTTCATTTTATAAACCCTTATGTAAACACATTGTTTGGATCATTGGGAGTCGATTGTTTAACTTTTCTCTCTATGGTTTGAACAACAACAACAAAAAAAAACCAGCCCAAAAGGAAAAAGAAACAAAACACTACTTATTTTCCTGGTATGTCCCTGTAACACTTTCCAAATGTAAAAGCCTCTTAAGATATGGAAAAGCAGCAATACTATTTATACTGCCTTTATGAAAAGACTGATCAAAGCAGCACAACTGTGCTTGGCTTTATTTAGCACCGATGACTGCATTAATGTCAGGGTGCTTATTATTTTATTGAATTCAAAAGTTGTGGGCTCTGCAAAGCGTAAAGCCGGCTAAGGCTCTGGTGTGTGCTCCATTTATATCATATTATGTGCGGTGCTATCACAACACGTTTTGTGCTCTGATGGCTGCATTTCTTTATCAGTCACTTGGAAAGCTTACTTTGTGTTTGGGGCTTGTCTGTCTTTCTTTTTTTCCCTTTTCTTACCCCCCCTCCTTTTTCTTTCTTTCCCCCCCTCCTTTTTCTTTCTTCCCCCCCCTCCTTTTTCTTTCTTCCCCCCCTCCTTTTTCTTTCTTTCTTTCCCCCCCCTCCTTTTTCTTTCTTTCCCCCCCTGCTTTTTCTTTTTTCTTCATTTGTGGGTTTTTTGGGGGTTTTGGTCTTTGATGGGGTTTTTTTGGTTTTGTTTTTCCCTGCTGAAGGATGTTGGGGATTGGAAGGTTTGACCTTGCTGGGAATGCATGACTCCTCCACAGGCGAGGGCTAATCCCAGCTATGTTCAGCTGAGCAGCCAGTGCTCCCAGTGTGCAGGTGGAAAGGGGTTAAAAGACATTTATGTGCCTTGACTCATCGTGCCCAGCTGCCACACCACTTTCTAGGCTGTGAAGAGGCCAAGTAAAAACAGACCCATGAAAAAGCCTCAAGAGATGAGGCGAGGGCAGTTTCTGCCAATTCTGGTACAGGCATGGCACCTTATACACAACGTTTTGATGTTGTGTACACACACGTATGGCGCAGAGCCTGGGGTCAGCGTCCCTCTGCCTGGGGTCGGGGAGGGGGGAGAGGAGGATGCAGCAAGTGTGCCTGGATGGTTAATTTAAAAAGTTAACACTGAAATGGTAGTATGCCAACACACTGCGCATCTGGTTAACGCCTGACTTCAAGGGACTGATCAGATCCCAGACCAGAAATCTCACTGAAAAGCTTCACAGGGCTTTTTCCGAGTGCTGTTGTCTCTCTGCTTACATGGTAGGGACACAGCTTTTGTTCTGTCCTGCCAGCAGTGGCTGTGGATGGGAACGGGCAGCACGGTCCAGCTCTGAATATCGCTGGCGTGGGACAGCAGCCTTTTGACATGGCATAGTTGAGCTTTTTGTTGTTGAGATTTCTGCTTTTGTAACTGCTGGTCACGTTGGTGGTGAAAGCAATGCAGCTTTTAAAGCAGAAAAAAGCAGTTCTTATGTGTCAGGCAACTTTGACATAGTTGGGTTTTCCCACATTCTCTAGACTGTAGAGGTTAGCTGTGATTTCCCTCCCCCCAGATGGTCACATTTCTTACTTTATGAATCCGGTATTATTTTTATTACCTTCATTTGGTTACCAGGGAGGGTCTCTCTCTCTCTTTTTTTTTTTTTTTTTCTTCTTTTTTTTTTTTTCTTTCCTTTAACTGTGTTTTGCCTAGTCATAGTTTGACCTTACCGCCTGCTTGGAAGTAAAGATGACGTGTGAGCCTGAAAATAAAAGATGATTGATTCTTTCCTAGTCCCCTCTTGTCTCTAGAGCATTCTGTAAATGAGGGGAAACTCAAACCCACTCGCTTTCCCCAATCTTTCAATACAAAGCCCCTTCATGGTCTTTCCAGTGGCCGTGGCTGTGTTACTTGTATTCCAGTAACGATGGTGTAACTGCACTTTTTAATCTATTGTACAAAGATGTGCATCGTGCTGGGTGCAGGCTTGTTATCGTTCATGTACAGCTAAATCTCAGTTAGCAGGAGTCATGAGAAGATGGCTTGGATAAAGGTTAGAGATGGAGATGAGAAAAGGTGTAACCTGAGTGGTAAAGCACTGTTAGTGCATTCATGGCCATACCTCCCCTGCGTGAACATCGGTGAGTACAGGAACCTTTAGGCAGCGGTGGGCATGGTAGGTCTCCTGCCTGCAGTCACTGCTTGGTGTTGGCTGCTCTGCAGAGCTCTCCTGCTGTTGGTACTGGCTTTGGTGAGGGCAGAGCGTGGTTGATCCGCAGCCTACCAACATCAGCCCTGGTCAGATGATCTGGAGATGCTTAAGAGCTTCTTATTTTCCAAAACCAGAAAAGATTGGTCTGAGCAAAACTGGCAGATATTTCCTGTTCATGTAGCATGTGGGGTCCAAGTTTTTTCCCACTGCCCACTTGGGAGCAGAGCTGGCAGTCAGGACACAGGTGGAACCTCAGGTGTCCCTACATTTTTTGTGTCACATCACTGCAGTGACCCTGTTTGACCAGAGTTCTTCACAGTGCCATGCTCACACCTTACTTGCCCTCTTGCAAGCGGATTAAAGGGCAGCCCTGGGAGCTGCAGGTCCTTCTCCTGGTGCTCTTCAGACAGTGTCAAAGCTGGAAGCTGGAGCTGAATATCAGGGATGCAGGTTGTGTGCTGTGCTGGCTGCTTTTGGGTGGAGCATGTCCAAAAGCTGGGCTTGCCCTCGATGTTTGCAGTTGGGCACTCAGCAGCGAGTGCTGGAGGGTTTTCCAGCTGCCTCCTCCTTGCACTACTTGGTATAAGAGATTAATTCACTGTCGATGCTGTGAGGTCGTGATTTGGATTCATTCATTTCACACTGAACTCATTAAGTGCTCTGTGTCATGCATATTTTTGACCAGCAGTGAAAAACCCCTGTGACGTGGGTGCCAAAGATGTGTTAGCAGACGTTGAGTAGTGTGTTACAGGGTACAATGGGATGAGCAGGGAGACCCTTGCCAACTCCTGACTTCCACTGAGTTTCCACTGCAGGCTTCACCACTCATTTGGGGATGAAATGCAGGGTCTGGCACACAAGTCGGCAGGGGTGGTTGACCCCTCTTGAAGGTGTCATCAGTGATACAGAGCAAGTGTTCAATTGCAGTCATCATTTCCATAGGTTAAAGTCCTCCTTTTTGAATCCTTTGTGATGGAGTCAGTAAATGTACTAAAGAAATTAGTAAACTGAGTATATTATTAAGTCAGTAAAATCTAATAGGGATTTAGGGTCTGCCCTCCCTTCATTGGGTTTGAATAATGATGATTATATATGAGTTTAAACTGCCAAGTTTGGACTTGTATCCAGACTGCTACTTCAAGCCTCATGTCCTGGCTTTTAGCTTCTGGTCTGGATCCAATACATTAGGATTAATATATGTATATTGGCAAGGCTAAATAGACCTTAAAATATGGTAGATATTAGTGAGAGATTGGTGTGTTCTGTTAACAGCTCTGTCTCATCTGTATGCTTAGAGATCTCAATTTTTAGATTAAATCTAATAAACGGGAGGAGGTAGCAAGCTTTTATGTGCAGCAAATGGCTTTTGTGACCCATTTCAAAGAGAGCTGGAAGTTTATGCTGGGGGCTACCGGGCAGTACTGCTGAGGGCCCATCTCTGCCTTCCTGTCCAAAGAACTGACTTAGGAGGGAACAGAAGGAAAGTAAGAAGGATGTATTAATTAAGTTGAAGCATGAAACTGGAATGGCACAAAATATATCAATAAATTTGTTGTGATAGCTGTTTTCTTCACAGGAGTTCAACTATTAGGTAAGTCAGCTGGCTGTTGCTTTGCTGAAGGCAAGTCTCTCTAGGTGGTAAATTCGTCCTCAGTCCCTCCAGGGTTTATGTCTTTTTTATTTCTCAGATGGTGAAAGTAATCCCTCTTGCAAACTGATTTTTGCCTGTGGCAACTCTTCTAAGGCATTGGTTTTGAGCTTGGTCCAGAGCTAATTAAATCAAAGTGTATTGATCAAATAGTTGGCTTCATGCTTTGGCTTTGTGTTCTCCTCGCTTGAACAAGGAGCTGCTTTGCTTCCCTGACGTCTATTTATGTATTTAGAAGAAATAGAGAAGGAAACAAGAACTCGTGCCTCTCTTGCCTTGAAAAAATGTCAAAAAGTTGGGGAATTGAGGGGAAAAAAGTTTGAAGAGGAGAGGTAACCTCTAAACTGGAGGATACATTGGGATTTTCAAGGGGCAGGAACATCTGGAGAGCTGACAACATCCTCCTCTGCTGTTTACCAGCACATTTCTATTGGGTCCCTGCCAAAAACTTCCCCCAAAGTGAGGTGCTTTAGTCAGAGTCACTACAAGGAGGGCTTTGTGAGGACAGTGCCGCCCCTTATCCCCTCTTGCCTTCTGGTGACACAGGCAGCTTAGGCCAGCTCTGTTTTTGGGAACGTATAGTGTCTTGGTTGAAAAATGCAGTAACTGCATTAGCGGGGTGATTCTTCTTGATCAAATGAAATGCCAGTTTGCAATCAGTGTGATGAGATGACAAATCTGGTTCTGGATCCATCCCATCGAGGTGATGAAAGGCTTTTTGGAGTCGAGTACGTGCATTTTATATGTGTAAAGGATATGTGCGAAATCCAGTAGGATACAATGGATTGAATCAATCTTTTGGAGTTTGAGAACTATTTTGTTGGATTTTTAACTATCCTATAAGTGTTACTAATATCTGAATCGTTGTCCTGCATTAAATGCCAAGTCTTACATCCTGTCGTATCTTAGATTTAACAGCTATTCTGTTAAGCATTTCCAGACCCCAGACTTTGACCTGGCACCCAAACTGGTATATAACCAAAAACAGTCCCACAGCACATCACAGAATTTTGTCCATTAATATTACATAGCATTTGCTTCTAATATATGTTACGTATGTGTGGGCACAGCACTGTAGTGTCTCGGTCATGTTTATGACTTCATCCTGGTCTAATACGTAAAACATGTGGTACTTGTACGGCATCCATATGAGGAGAGTTTAGGCATTGTATCTATATGTGTATGTGTTTCTATATTTGATTGGTATGAGAGTGAATATCCCAGACAAAGAAAAGTTGTTCATGGGAGGGTAAGTGCTACCATATTTCAGAGTAAAGGGTGAAGCTGTTAATTGTTCCTTGACATCAAGATAGCACCAAACAGAAAGGATCAATAGGTGCCCATCCTGTGGTTTTGGTATTTTTGTGATTTTGTTTTTAAAACTTCACTCCTAATGCACTGGGGGGGAGTAGGGGTGGGGGGATAATAATTGTCATGGAAACAGGGCATGATGGTGATTAAGATGGATGTGGGACTTTTTGTTTCTGGGGTGCATGTGGCTGCTAAAGTGTCTGTTATTGTTGTGTTTGGTGGCAATTTGTTGAGATTATCTGCTGTGTTTGATTTCCATGAGCACAGCAAATGGAGACCTTGTGTTTTGATGCTTCTGATCTGAGTAAACACCAGCAAATAGGATCCACAAATTGGCTTTATATTTGAACACAGGGCTGCCAGGTAGGGTTGGAGAGGGTTAATATTTCTGTCTTCAAAAAAAGTTGCTATTATGCTGAATTGCTTTAATTTTTATGGGGGGCGATGGGGGAACAAAGAACAAAAAAAAACCCCAGAAAACCAACAAACCCTCCTTGCTGCAGAAGGTTGGTGTTTAGTGAGAAGTAAGTAGAAGCTGGAAGCCCCTTGGGCAGTCGTTGCTGTGCTGGGTTTCAGGGTTGAGGGCTCCTGTCCCAGCTGATGACAAGGACAATCTTGTGGCTCCTGGTGAACAACGGCACGTGTCTGAAAAAAAGACCCTGTGCTCTTCTTGGCAAAGCTTTCTGAAGGGCTGTGGAGGAACATCTGTGGCTCTGAGCCATGACTGCACTCCGGGAAGGAAATCCTGGTCTTGCAAGGCAAATGGCAAAGTGCCCATTGATTTCTTTGAGGGAGGGCGAGGGGTTGTCAGGGTTTTGCTAATGGAGATTTGGGTGGATTAAGACAACCTCAGGGCTACTGTAGGGTTGCAATGGCTATTTTGGGAAGATTTAAAATAGCACTGCATTACAGTGCCCATGGCAGAGTTGCTTGGCATACACACGTACAGCTAATATTTCTCTGGCATTGCATGTGGGCTGTCTAATGCCCTTTTGTGTTGCTAGAGGAGCAGAAATGTCTTGCCACAGGGATGTGATCCAGCCCCCTGCTTGTCCAACAAAGAAATTCTTGTCACTAAACAAAAGGCTTTCTTACAGAATTTATAGATGCCCAAATTCTGAATTTATGCTTCTCTGCATGGGATGAGTCACTGCAGTGTTTTTTAGTGGAGCCCCTCTGGATTTATGTGGGTGCTGCTCAGATTAAACTCTGATCCACAGCATGAAATAAGGTTTAGTAGTTGCACTCTGCTGCTGTCCTGCTACTTGCAGTCAGTTGCTGGTTAAAGTCCACTTCTGTTTTTTTCTGTGAAGGTAGCAGTTACAAAATACATTAGGGAGCGTCCTCCTTTTGGGTTATACTGACTGCCTGTGCCTGTTGCTACTTGTTATTTTTAAGCAGACATTCAGTACCTGCTATCTTGTTGGTTGTGTTATGTTTTCTTATGTAAAAACATGCTGACGAGTCCAATCAATACCTTCAGTGAAAGTTTAGCAAGGGAAGGAGAAGGAAGTAAGGTGGATGACATGTTATAAGCTAATAATGAAGTAGCTGTAGTGATTCGTCATGGGAATTTTTCATTACCCCCCTCTGTCAGGACTTGCATTTTTTTCCTGCAGTTGATGCCAGGTTCTTCTCTGAAATTCAGAAATGTGATTTGTAAGAACTTTGGAGCAAGAGGTGGCGATTTTCTTGGGGAGGAAAGAGAGCTGGAATTGCTGGAAGAGCTTGTGGAGGAGCTGGGGTGCTGTGGGTGGGGCAGGTGATGGAGGAGGAGAGGGAGCGGCGCTGAGCCCTCGGATACATACCTGCTGGTCTCCACTGTAAGTAAACCAGCACGTAAAGCAGATGAATGTAAGTCAAAAGGGGAAAGGAAATTTATTTTCCTGTGATGCTGTTGCCTTTGATATTTTTTTTTTTTTTTAAGTAGCAAAAGCTTATCTGCCAAATAAACCTGCTCTGTAAGAAGCAGGGATGGGCAGAAACTCTTGGAATTAAAATCTGTGAGTTCTGCAGTCTGCTTCTCTGGGCTTTGCATCTCTTTGGGTGTTTGTAAACTTTGTTTTGCTTGGGAGCCTATCTGCATCTATGAGGGAGGGTTTGCCTCTGGTTCGTGTGCCCTTTGCACTAAATTAAACAAACCCCTCTCCCCATCCTGCAAAAGTTGATCTAGAACAGCTGTATGGCTTGTCTGTAGTACAGCAGCTATTTTTTTTTACCTTTATTTTTTTTACTACAGTTTTTGTTTTCAGTGTTTTGTGTGTCTGTCTGCCATCCCCTCGCGCTATCTCTCACTGTTGAATATTCAGACTCTTGATCTGCACGTGGGCTAAAAATTATTACTGCTTTGAACTTACAAATGAAGTAAGTGAATTCCCACATCCACCACAGGAAAGGAAAATATTCGGTTTGAAATATAATTTGGAGCCTATAGGAAAATGCATCTGACGAAATTTGTGCTAATTCTATAGCTTTGGTGCCAAAGCATCAGCCCTGTTATCGTCAAGAGTATTGCATGTAAGCTGTGTATTTTAATAGTAACTCAGTATGGCTAATTAGTTTGAAGGCTCTTTGAAGAAGATGATGTACTGACTAAATAAACCCTTATTTTTCAAAGCAACTAAAGGCACTCTTAATTTACAGAGCAGATCGTTGTAAAGCTGCCTTCGGTTTGCATGCTAGGAGCTGGTGTGAAGCCCGAGCGTGCTTGCAGTCAAGTTTACTCCAGTGCTGTCTGCTAGGATTGGTGTCAGTGTGCTCGAGGGAGGTTTCTGGGTCTTTGGCAAAGAAGCACAGCATAAATTTGCGCCACTTGGCTTGATGTGTCCAGGAGGAAGATGCCATGTAATGCATGCTTCTGCACCATTGAAATCAGTGTCGGTATTATCAATCTCTTCGCTGTTTGCAGGCAGATTCAATCCAATAATGAAGAGCAGCTTTGAGTTTCTAACCAGATGACATAGCTAATCCTGAAGCGTGTATAAAGCAGCCATAGTTATTAGGAGATTTGTGGCTTTGAAAGTTCGGATTCCCTTAGTGCAGTTTGTTAATGGCAAGGATTTGCAGTAAGTGAATAATAGATGAAAGTCATCAAAAGGCTTACAGGGGATTTCTTGTGACGTGGTGCTGGTCTGCCTCATGCCAGAGCCGGAGATTTCTGGGTGGATCCTAAAATAAAATTTAAAAAAAAAGAAAAAAAAAAGAGGACAATGGCTCAATATTTTATGTTGCTCTGGGAAATCAAGTTGATAGTATGATGTATTGGGAACTACAGCCACAGTGCAGAGCAGTGTGTGCTGAATTCCCCTGGCTTTGGCTTTCTTGTGTGCTGGCAGTGCCTGGGCAGTGGGCAGATGCTTCGCAGCCCCAGGGGCTGGCAGGCAGAGGGGAAGAATTGCCCATGGCCATCTTCTGCACCCTGCAAGGTAAGTAGGGCATGTGCAGCACCATCTCACCATCCAGCACGGCTCTTCCCTGGGGCACACGCTCTACTTTGTTCGTGGGGGTGTTTCCACCTGCAAAGGCTGGATGGAATCCAGCAGCCCCTGGGGCCGTGGCACCAAGAGTTTCTGCAAGCTGGGAGCTGCTGGGCAGCAGCCCTGAGGGGCTCTGTAATTCCAGTTGATGGGGAGGTATCCTTTCCCCAACATGCCCCTCCTGCAGGGCCATTCCACCCTTGGCAGGAGGGTGCCCCAATATTTGTGCCAGGGACTCCTCTCCACGGGGCTGGTGTGCAACGTTGCACGCCCTTACCTGCTTCTGTGTTAGTAGATTCAGTCATCACCAGTCGCTGGGCTGGGCTACCTGCGGTCACCTTCTGGGGTGGGAGCATCAATCCGTGCTCACAGTCTGGGTCGGGGCTGCAGGAGGCTCCTTCCTCAGCCTGTGGGAAGGAGAAATCAATTAAAAACCCTCACTGTTGTTGTGGTGTGATGGTGGTGTGATGGTGGTGTGAAAGTGTTGGTTGATGTCCTAGGGCAGGAGCATTATGGGGTGGTATGCCAGCACAGGATGGAGGGCCAGAGCTTGCAATCTCCATTTGTTTTTTAATTTAAAAAAAAATTAAATATATATATATTTCCACCCCTTTACTGTCACGTCCCGTGTTGGGTTGCAGATGTGTTACATCTGACAACATCTAATGAAGTTGCAACTTGGGGCAAATCCTGATGTGTTTTGGCTGCAGCAGCAGTTTAAGGGGGCTGATTTGCTGCTGGGAAAAGCTGATCATGTGAACAGATGCAGAATGCAAAGTCCCATCCACTCTCCTGACTGTTAAAATAATGTGAGCTTTTGGGGTGGCTGCTGGGGGCTGTCCTGCCCACCCAAGGCAGTTTCTGAAGTAGCCAACTGGAGGGATGTCTGTGTATTTGTAGCTGGCAGAGTGGTTAAAGCAGGCTGCAAAATCTGTGTGAAATCCAGCAACTACACTGTGTGCAAAGTGTTGGTTGACAAGTTGAAATCGTCTGCAAGCACTAATCCACTGGCCCTCTGAGGAGAGCATGTCTGTCTTGTTTGTGTTGCAAAACCAAGTGAAAGTTAGGAAATTTTTATGGTTGCTGCCATGCGTGTTTGTTAATTCTTCTCCCTTTTGGCCTTGTCCAAACTCGCTGTGTTTGTTTCTCTAAAAACAGAAAGTGAGGATGTAATTAGAAGCTGGTTTATAACGTTGAGTATCCAAGGAAAAAGGCAAACATGCTACAGACAGGCACACATATATCTGGCATTGCCCAGCTCCTGCCTTTGCAAACTGTTTTATTGTAGAGACCTGGCTGTGGTTCCTAAATTTACTTGAGCATTGGGATTTGGGGGATGCAGTGTTGGTGGGAGTGTCATCCTTGTGGGCTGCTGTCACCTGGGCAAGGATGATTTTCTCCGCCTAGGTTGGTGCCAGGCTCAGCAAGTTGGTAGTTGCTCTGGTTTTTCTGGCTGACTGTGAATCCTGAGCATCCGTGAGCAAAGTGCTTGAATTCACAGCAATGCACTTGCCTGGGCAAACATAACGCCAGCCCCATCACCAAGGAGCTCAGATGGGAAATGTTTGTGCTCATGGGGAATTGTAAAACTGAATAAGTATCGGCATGGTTTGCTTGTTTTAGAGAGGGTGAGTCCTTTATTCTGGCCAAATGTCAGGAATATCAAAGATGTGTTTAGGCAGTGGGAGAGGAACGGTTTGGTGTGACTGACGGAAACTGTTGAGCAAGAGAGACGGTGCTTTGTGCGGGGTTATTATGGTTGGAAACCTGTCGCAGCATGCAGAGGAAGCACGGTTCAGCAAGTCCATAGTCAGAGCCGAAAGCAGTTTATCCCTGGGATTTACTGTATGTGCAGCCTGTCGTCACGGCCAAGAACAAAGTAGCGATGTTAAATAGCTAAATAAACCTCCTGTCCCTGCAGGCGATGGTCCTCAAAAGACAAAAATGTCCTTTTTGAGAGTGGCTGTAAATGAACTGAAGTGCTGATGGCCTTCCTGGGAGGGATGGGGGGCTGGAAGGCGGGTTGGCTTGGTCTCATGTTGTCCATGACCACAGCGACGGGCGACGGCATCGCGTGGAGTGCATTGAGGGTCTCGCCACGAGCTATACACTTGTGGGAAATTCACTCCTTTCCCTTCTTCCTCGGGCCTCCTAAAGCCTGAAATCCATCCTAAAGTCACAAAAAGTAACGTACATGGGGGTGTGTTTGTGTGTACAAGTTTAGGCTTTTTTTCCACCTTTATTAAAGTTTTTTACGTGTTGTTAGGTCACGCTTTCAGACTTCTCCCCTGCTGTGTTGGAGGGTTAGGGTTACTTTTTTGCTGTTAGTAGTAGAGAGCTGAATTTCTCATCTCAAATACGTGTTTCTGGCTTTGTGAGCTCCATGGTCAAATCACAAGATCTGAGCATGCTGAATGACTGGCGTTGCTTCCCCTTAGTACGTGATGAAGTAGCTACCGTTTTCAGTATTAGGAAGAATCCTGGAAAATCCTCAAAACTGAGCGGTCTTTTGAAGGTGAATAGCCCTTGCTGCTAAAATTGGCCCCCATGAATAAATCTGAACACTGTGAATTTGTTCCTTCCCTATCTGCCCCCCGGCAGTTGTGGGGTTATTTGAAGCCTGGCCTCTCTCTGTTAATAGGGCTCCTCTCAGGAGCTCAAGTAAGCTTGCAAAACCATTGGAAATAAGCCTCTTCTAACCCAGCATACCGCTTCCTGTTGTAAAATAGACTTGATTAAACATTCTGGCTCTCCCTTTCATTGCTTGCAGACATCCAAAACCTTCACTTCTCAGTGGAGAGAGGTACTTTGGGAATTACAACTAATGTTGAAACCTAAAGAATGTGGTTTGCCAAAACAATGTTGCAGAGTTGTTTTGTTTTTTTTTTTTTT
>NW_010287904.1:19290-24673 GCF_000700745.2 Antrostomus carolinensis
TCAGCAGGATGTGTTTTTTCTCCTCCCTTTTGGGCATTTGTTGTGATAATTCCTGAATAGCTCGCAGACGTCCCATGGGCAGCTTTGCACCAGGGAGTTGTCACAGTCACCCATGGCAATTTTGTGGCACCCTCCTCGGGTACGCTGTGTCTGTGTGAAAATTCTGGATTATAATAAGGAATATCTCCCATGCTGAACGTATCATTGAATTTTGAGGACAAACGGTTTCTCTCAGGTTAAATCTACTCACGGCTGTCACTGCTGCCTGATGTGATTGGAAACCAGGGGCAGAATTAGATTTACAGGGAGGAAGAGAGAAGGATGTGAGCTGGATGGCTAAAAAGAAATTGTTTTAGAGAGGTGATCCTAAAATAGACTAAATAGAAGGTGTAGAGCCCTGGAAATAGGGTGATGAGGGGTAAAACAGAGTGACAAGATTTGGGCACTTGGTGAGAAGTGGGAGAAGTGATACACACTGTATGTACTTTGTATATGGGTCACACATGGATGTTTTTTGACCTCTTGTTTCTTCACATGAGGCCTGTGTGCTTTGCAGTTGGGTGATTTTTTTCATGTTTTGCAAATGTGAACTTGTTTGAGGTGCCCAGTATGGAGTGAGTCTTACATCTCAGAAGGAGCAGTGCAGAGAAGGAAAGTCGCTGCCAGACTGAAGATTTTCAAACAAATAGCACTCAATGCGAATCAGTCTGCAAAAAAGTAAGATTTTTATTTTGACATGTTCTCTCAGTTTGAAAGTCAAAGTTCCAGGGCCTCTTTGTTCACATTGCTGAGATTTGTTGTCTAATTCGGAAGTATTGTTTAAAAAAAAAAAGCCAAACATCTGAACTAATGATAACAAGCTGGGTCTGTGCAGTTAACAGCAGCAGTGAAAACATTTTGAGCACTGCTCTGTGACTTACAGTAACAACTGCAAAAAGTATACAGGAGTTTATTTGTGTTTGAGTGTGTGTGCTGGGCATGCTCTGCAAGCAAGTTTTGTCGGGTTGGGTCCTCGCACTTCTTGTGGAGCAGAAACCATGCGTGGACCTTATAGATTATTATTGTCTGTGGAAACTTCCTTTGGATTAATACATTGGGGAATACGCTTGTTAGGGACGTGGAGCAGTTGTCCCATGTCTGTGTTAGACAGCAGTGTAGCCAAAAGGGGAGGGGGTCTGTAGGATGAATCTGCTGAGGCCAGAACTCCATAGTATGGTTATTTTTGAGCTTACTTTGAGAGCTTTAGTGAGGTCCCATGGACCAAATGCTGATGAGCATTCATCTGGAGCATACCCATATCAAGACATTTTGGAAAATATATTTGGTAAAAAGGGAGCAAGAGTAAAATTTCTCTGTTGTTGGCAGCAGTAGTTTGGGTATAGATGTGGATTTAGGGAGATGACTGCACTCATTCACCCCTGTGTTGCAGCTCCACTATCAAGAGACATGAAGCAACTGTGTCTAGCCTTGCCCTGTCCTCCAGGGTAGGGCATGTCCACCTCCAGGCTCCAAGAGGAAGGCAAACTGATGACCTCTTTGGCAAAAGATTAGAGGAAGTGTAAAACTCGATATTGCTCCAAGTCCTCAAGAAGAAAGCAGCTGCATAGAGAGTGATTTGGAATGAAGAGCAATTGTGTAGGACACCAAAGAAAATGCTTGTGCCTCTATCACTTGGAGTTTCAAGAGTCTTGAGTGTCTTCAGAAGGGCAGGACATCATTGTGGTGGGAGAGACTGCATCTGAACAGCAGTAACACAGCCTGGATCAAGGAGCAGTTGCAGGTGCTAGAGCTGAGTTGTAAACTGGTATCATTTAGGCCCGTTGCAGCAAGCATAGAAAGCTAGTATTTATCCTTTTTAAACTGATAATGAGTCATTTTAAATTGCTCAGTTTTTTTTTCTAACTGGAAATTATATTTGTGAGCAAGACTGTGTATCCAGCTATAACTGTCTGTTCGCAGCAGAGCTATGAGCTAACAGATTGGAACATTCAGTGTCACAATGGTTTGACTGGGTTACACCACTTCTGTTTTTACGCTCTGCCACTAAACAAGGAACAAATAGAATTTGTCACATTAATATCCATTAGTCTGTCTCTAGGACTCAATCCCAAAAAGCACCATGGATGTCTTTCTCTTGGGACTCTGGATGTGGTTGTGGGAGTTGCATGTTTAGTAAGATCAGGTCCTTCATAAAGCTTAAGTCCAAAATCTCTGCAGTCTAAATGTCATTCCTCTGGTCTGCTAGCACAGCAGTAAATCATCAAATCACAGAGGATTTTATGTTGCCCCTTGAAGGCAGATGACTGCAGTTGCATAATCTGTTGGATTTAGGATGTCCATTAGAACTCTGGGGGTTCCCTGGGCATGGAGAAGCTGTGCAGCCCCTCAAGTCATCCTATTCAGATGTTTGTTTTGGGAGGGGAGGGGGCTCAGTGTGGCTGTTCATGTCCTTCATCCTTGGGCTGGGTGTTTTGGAGGTCTCTGCTCTTCTTATCACTCTCCTGAGGCATTTCTACAATGTCCAGGGCAGAAATGTGGCTTTTTGTGCTGTGCCAGCTTAATTGCAATGATCTAGCCTGGCTTCTTTCCACACCTGTGGTGGAGGTGCGATTCAGCTGGGCTTTGTTGTCTGCAGTGAGGATGCCTATCCTTTCCATTTTAGAAACTGGAGGTGTGAATACCATTCAGCCGAAGCCAGACAGTACTTCTGTTGGCACCACACGTGCAAGTCCCTTCCCTCGGGCTGCGGCCACAAGCGTCTCGGCTGTACGCAAGTGGGAGCTGCCAGTGGGAGCGGAACCGTGGTCCTCTGCCACCACCACCCTCTTCTTCTTTTGTCCCTGCCACTGCACTGCTGTGACCAGATCAGAGCACTGGGCTGGATTTAAACTCCCCATCTTGAGGTCTGAGTTTTTTGAAAATTGGCTTTGGTTGGGTTAAATTAAATCTGGATTGGTTCCCTCATTGGGTTGTGCCACAATGACTGTGCCAGTATCTGAGCAGGATACAGGGTGGGAGGAGAGCTGTGATGTTGTTTGGTGTTGCCTGATCCCAGATATAAGGTGTTTGTGAAACTGTAATACTTAAAGCTGATGGCTTCACCACCTTAGACCTTGCAGCAACTCTGCGGGATAAGAGATGATGTTGCCTCTGTTTTGGGTTTGTTTTTTTTTTTCCATGGAAAGACTTGCCTGGGGTGCTGTGAGGGACCTTTAGCACAGCAAGGGAAAAGGAATTCAGTTCTCCCAAATTCAAAGCCACATCATTGCACTGATACCAGGTAGAGTGAGATGTTTCACCAGGCTTTACTTGTGGTCCTGTGTTGCAAGGCTGAGCTCAATCTCATCTTCCAGCAAAAGCTGTAAGCAGGCAGTGAGTCCAGGAAAACACAGCAGCAATCCTCCCTCTGCTCCCTTTTCACCTTTCCTGGGAATTCAGGATTTCATGATGGGCAAAGAGGTCTTGCCCAGGGCCTCCTGCCAGCCTTGCCAGAGATGTGTTTACCCGGGAACTCTTGCAGACTTCATCCCTGGAACATTTGTTCCTGTTGGTCTTAAATTCTTGGTGGTTTGGTTTCTCTGATGAATAGTGAAGATCAGACCTTGCCCCATCTGTTTGCTGCTGCTGTTGCTTCTCTGAGATGTTGGTGTGGTGTTGTGGTGTTGTACAGACTGACAGCAGCCAGCCTGCAGGAAGCTTGAGCATCGCCGTGGTGAGCACAAACAGCGTGATGCTCAAAGCTACAGGCAGTTTTAATCCAGCAGAGGATTGGGTTTAATCAGCACCAAACATGCTTGTGCTGGCTTACAAAAGGCCACAGAAATATACCTTGGAATTTAACTTCCAAATTCTGTTTTCCTTCAAGATTTCAGTAGGTCTAGTTGCGTTCTTTGCTGTGAAAAATATGACATAGACAAAAAAAACCCCAAACCCTGCCTTCAGAGTTTTGTGCTCCAGAATGCCACCACTTTTGCTATCCTGAGAAAAACTGAGTATGGTGTAGAGAGGCACAGCCTCTGTGAGACTTGGGGAGGTTCTGCTTAACCTTGGCCACAAGCCAAGGGCTGAGGGTTACTGATCCTCAAAAGGGGAACAGGAGCCCTCTTGCGTACCCTGGGCCATTTGAATGCACCCCCTGGCTGTTCTTAGTCTCTCAGCTCCATGACTTAATTTTTTCCTTGGCCCTTTCTGCCTTTCCTCCTGTTTATTAAGGCAGGCAGAGAACATCACGTCCCTTGTGTGTGCCATCACCCATGGAGCACGGGGCAGGAAAGGGCTTGTTGGTGATGAGGTGCTGCATGGAGCACGTTCCTGGTGTGCTGTAGCTCTGAGCCCGCAAGAATATATTGAAGTAGCTGACACGTTTACCAACACCATTGCTTTCTGCTGAGATAAATTGTGGTTGGAGAGCTTAGTTCTCTGCGGAGGTGGAGGAGAGGGCTGGCTGTGGGGTGTCCCTGCAGCCCTGAGGTGAAAACTCTTGCAAGCTCAGCTGCAGCAAGGTTTGCCCAAGACTTTGTACCTTGGTGTTTTCCTCAGCCTACATACATTAAGTCAGACTTGACTCCTGCCTGAAGACACAGCAATCTCTGAGAAGTATCCTCTGGTGCTTGCCAAAATCTGTCCCTCTGTGGGCTGGGTGTTCTTGCGCGGTGAGTGCAGTGAGGTGAGGGTTTCATGAGGAGCCATGTGCCCTTCCATCCGTCATTATCTGTTAGTCATTAGTATGCCCTGCCTTACCTGAAAAGCAAGTTAGCTCGTTTGCCGGTGTCATGGAGAGATGGTTTGTTAAGTTCAGCTTTTAAATCCCCCTGGAGGCTGGAGGTCTCAGTTCTTCAAGGATCTGCACTGCCCTTCATCTTTCTAGCCTGAAGAAGATTTGAGTTTCAATATGCTTTACCATGCCAGAGCCTTTCAGAGAAAAGCATAAAAATTAGTGGTCTGTCTGTCCTGCTAAGGACATTAATGGTCCCAGGGGGGCTAGGCAGGGGCTCTGAAAGCAGAGAAACCTCATCCTGGCTGAGGTTTCTCCTCTGTGCCCTGGTGAGCTGCATGATGGGCTGGCTGGCGAGATGTCAGTGATGCTCTGTGTGTATCATTTCCAAAGCACTTTCTGATCTATCAGGATGAAAGGTTCTGGAGAAATGCTAAATAGTATTATTAGTGTAAAATAAACATACTTCTTCAATATTTCTGATCCTAAAGTGGATCCAGATGCTTTCTTATGGCTGCTGGGTCTGCTTTGGTTTTTCTGTAGCTCAGTGTGGCCATCTGCATTTGTTCAAATGAGATGGGATGTGACAGAGAGCTTGTCACAGCGTGCTTTTGTCAAGTCTGTAAACCTTTATATTTATACATGTGCACACACACAAATATATATATA
>NW_010287905.1:0-7044 GCF_000700745.2 Antrostomus carolinensis
ACACTCCTGCAGGTCACACTGCTGCATCACCTCTGGCTACTCTCAAGCAAGTTACCCAGTCCCACTGTGCCTCAGTTTCCCCATTCCTATGCTAAGGATGCTACTCTCATCCCTGCTGTGATAATAAATAATGACAACACTCAGGATCAACAGATAACTGAGTACTGGAGAGCAGCTCCCAGGGACAGGTCAGAAAATTAGTAAATACCCTAAAAACAGAGAGCAAAGAAATGGTGGAAGTGGGGGCTCAGCAGCTGCGGGTGCACCCCGTACCCTCCTCCCACCAGCAATATTATGCAGTAATAAAATATTATGCAGTAATCAAATATTATTTTATTATTTACTATTGATGCTGGGAGGGCGTGGGGAGGAGGGCTGGTGCAGGAGCAGCAGGATTACAGGAGCTAAGCCTGCCTGGTATTTACTGTCTCCTACAAGTAAATACCATTGCCTGGCTGTAATACCAGCTCAGCAAACACATCGAGTCCCCTGCGTGCTGGGGAGATGGAAATGGCTCCTGGTAAGGAGACAAGGTGTTCCCAGGAAGCCCCGTGTCCCAGCTGTGCTGGAGAAAGTGGAGCCCAAAGCCCTGATGGAGCCATGGACTGCTGCTGGAGCAGGAGCACAACGTGGGTGACACAGCCCCAGACACTCGTTTTAAAGACAAATGTGTCCCATGTCCCCCCTCCTCTTTCTCCCTTCCACATCCCAGTCATTTTTTCCCCACCAGCTTTTGCTCTAGTCCCTTTGATGTTCTTTTCAAGTCCTGGCACCAAAGGAGCCGTTGTGCAGCTCTGCCTTCAGTTCTTCACATTCCTCCTCCAGCCCACGGGTGTGCAGGTGCTAATTAAGAATGGCATGATACTTTCTGAAGGATCCTAGTTCATTTCTCCCTTCTAAGGGAGCTGGGTCTCTTTAGTTGAGAAGAGGAGACTGAGGGGTGACCTCATTAATGTTTATAAATATGTAAAGCGTGAATGTCAGGAGGATGGAGCCAGGCTCTTCTCAGTGATGTCCAACGGTAGGACAATGGGCAGTGGGTGCAAGCTGGAACACAGGAGGTTCCATGTAAACATAAGGAAAAACTTTCTCACTGTGAGAGTGACAGGACACTGGGACAGGCTGCCCAGGGAGGTTGTGGAGTCTTCATCTCTGGAGGCATTCCAAACCTGCCTGGACATGTTCCTGTGTGACCTACTGTAGGTGATCCTGCTTTGGCAGGGGGTTGGACTGGATGATCTCCTGAGGTCCCTTCCAACCTCCCCATTCCATGATTCTGTGATTCCCCCTCTTTGGTCAAGGGATGGAAAGGGCTGGCTCTGCACCCCAGCAGCAGAGGGTGACAGCTGGACATGGACAGGGAACCTAAATGGTGATGAAAGTTTTATTTTGGGGTGGGAGGAGGCAGCTTCCCCAGCTGAAGGCCAAGCCTACAGTGACTGAAGACCCCAGGGGACACAGGTGGCCTCGAGGAAGCCCCCAGCACCTGCTTGTTGGGCTCAGCATCCCCGCAGGGCTCTCCCTGTGACAAGCCATCCCCAGCTGCCTCTGGCTCATGCCCCACTTGGTAGGGGGGTCAGGCAGCTGGGACCCTCCCTCAGCCAGGATGTGGAGGGTGATTTAACCCATAACATGTTCCCACAGCGGGGAAGATGCTCCAGTCACAACACAAAGTACTTCCAGGCTTGGGTGGAAAATGTGCAGCTATAGAAAATGCACCCTCTGCACTGCAAACCCCCTGCTGCTGCTGTAGAAGACCCCTCTAGGGTAGGGGACCCCCAGAAGCTCATCCTTGATTCATTTCTTACTCACAAAAAATAGGGGGGGAAAAAAACCAGCCCCAAACAAGGCTTTTGTGCTTTCCCAAAAAGTCCCAGGAATGTCCCCAAGATCATGTGGCTGAAACTATCCGGTGAGAACTCGGACAGCTGAATATTCAGGGAGCCACTTGCTCACACGTGTTTTACACCACAAAGTACTTCAAGAATGAAAACTCGGGACAAGTGCACATATCCTGCATTTTCCAGCTCCTCCACCCTCTGCTGCCAACCAAGGAAAACGCTGGTTTGTTGGGTTTTTGGGTTTTTTTTTTCCACAGGAAGAGCAAACTCACCAGGGACAACACGCCAAGGTCATCCAGCAACACGCCTGACCTTGAAGTGTTGCCATCACATCCCCGGGCGAGGAGGAGGAGGAGGAGGAGGAGGGAGGAAGGGGAGTCGCGATGACATGCGTACTGCACCCTGCCAGACAATAGGACAACTGTTCACAAGGTGCTGGCAGGAATCACCGGGCAGGAACCGACCCTGGGCGCTGCCAGGAGGCTCCCCTCAGGGTCCCCTTTGTGTAGCCTGGAAAAAGGAGGTTTAGGCACAAAGATCCCGATGTAATAAAGCAAATACTAATGATTTCTCCATTCTGCTGCTTCTCCAGCAGCTTCTGGATGAACTGGTCGGTACCGTAACACCCAAGGGGCAGAGATACAGAACCACAGAATCCCCAAATCACCTCGATTGGAAAAGCCCTTTAAGATCATCAAGTCCAACCATGAACCCAACACGGACCAGTCCCTGACTAACCCATGTCCCTCAGCACTATGTCTACACGACTCTTCAATCCCTCCAGGGATGGGGACTCCACCACTGCCCTGGGCAACCCCTTCCAATGCCTCAGAACCCTTTCAGCAAAGAAATTCTTCCTCACATCCCATCTCAACTGCCCTGGACACAACTGGAGCCCATTTCCTCTTGTCCTGTCCCTTGGTCCTTGGTTGAACAGACCCACCCCCACCTCTCTCCACCCTCCTGTCAGGGACCTGGACAGAGCCAGAAGGTCTCCCCTCAGCCTCCTTTTCTCCAGGCTCAACACCCCCAGTTCCCTCAGCCACAAGGGAACTCAGCACACTTGTGCTCCAGACCCTTCCCCAGCTCCGTTCCCTTCTCTGGACACGCTCCAGCACCTCCATGTCCTTCTTGGAGTCAGGGGCCCAACACTGAACCCAGCACTTGAGGTTTGGCCTCACCAGTGCCCAGTACAGGGTGATGCTGGATGGATCACCAGATGGATCACTGCCCTGGTCCTACTGGCCACACTATTCCTGATCCAGGTCAGGATACTGTTGGCCTTCTTGGCCACCTGGGCAAATCTGATGGCCGTATGATGGCCAAGGCAGGACAGAGCTGTCCCTTCCTCTCCCACAGGGCTCAGCACCACCAGCCAAACAAATAACTTCGCTGTCTGGTCTAGAGGTCCCTCAACATGCCAAACACAAGCTGGTCTCTGGGGTCCAGCACAGCATTTGGGTTGGAAAGCCCCTCCCTCCTCCTTCTCCACCAACCCCACCTTCCACAAGCTGGATTTCTGAGCCCATTTCATTCCATCTTTTTCCCAGAATTAAGGTCTCTGCTGCAATGAAATAACTCTAAAGCAGCAGGATTTACCTGGGGGGTGACAGTGGTCTACATGAGGGTAGGACATAGATTCATCCCTCTCAGAGAACAGCTTTGGATCAGCACAACAACTCAACCCAAAAGCATAAGAACCTTCTCATGAGCTTAAACCGCTGCTGAGCTGAGAACAAATTCCTTTGGCATAAGAATCCTCAACAAAACCCCCGAGAGCTCCCACCCCCCCTACACAGACACAGAGATGAGGCAAGGCTGGAAAAGTGCATGCATTTCAAAGAGAAGCATGAAAAATCCAAAATACTGACCTTAAAGCTCCAGTAGTTGGGTTGCTAACAAAAAAAAACAACAAAAAAAACAACAACACAAAAAAAAACAACAAAACAAAAGAAAACAAAACAAAATGACAAAAAAAAAAAAAGACCATTAAGATTCTGGTTTGACTTTTGTTTTCCTTTTGAGAATTGTTGACTTTAAACTACGACATTAAACCTGCTCTGGTTTCTGCTTCAAGTCCCCTCCCCATGGGTTGCTAAAGTTTCATGCTGCTAAGGGTTGGCGAAGGGGAAGCGGGATGGTGCAGGGATGGGGATGGGGATTGAATGCAGACTGGGGTGCAAAGTAACTAAAGCAGAGCAAAGCTGGGAGCAGGACAGCAGCCCAGCATCGCTACTGGAGTCACCAGTTTGCCCACACTGTCCTGGCACGTACTGGTCAGGAGTCAGTGCTGGAAGTCAGAATGATTTTCATTTTTAAAGGGATTTGTAATCCCCCCTCTCCTTGCTCCTGCCACCTCCCTCTGATGCTTCTTCACCGTGTTTCCACTGATGTCAAGTCAATGTGCTACAGGGAATGACAGGAGCTGGCATCGCCTTCAGCCCAGCGAGCTGGAGGGCTTGGGAGCTTTCTCCTCCCAAGCCACCAGCTGATCATCACCAGTGGGAGATGGCACTGAAAGTCCTGAGGATGCTCAGAGCTGTGGCCACTGCAATACCCACTGCTGGGCACGGGGGTTAGAGACTCAAGACCCCCACCCAGGGCAGCACTGGGATGGCACAGGAGCCCAGCAGGTCCTCAGAGGACAACGTGGGGATGGGGACACACCAGAAGTTAGGTCTGGTGGTAAGATCCACCTTGCTGGAAGGGGAAGCGTTTTGATATCACCAAGACACACAGATAATGGGTGGGGTGACAGAAACGGACGCAGAACAGCTTTTATGCCAACTGGTTTTTTATTGGGATCAAAGTTCTTGACTGTTCTTTTCTCTTTCTCTCACACCCACCTATCACCTTGCTTTTTTCCCAGCATTTATTTCCCCACCCATCAATGGTTGCAAATCTAGTTTGTTACTTTAGAGGATGATTTAAAAAAAATATATTATTAATATTATTATTGTTTTAAATAAAAAGCAAGCTCCTACACCAAGCTCCCAGTCCCCATCAGTCCCTGCAATGCCCTGACGGCTGCCAAGGAGTCTCCTGTCGCAGTGCTCTGGGAGCAGAGGAAGAAGTTGCAATAACGTTAAACCATCACGGAGTATTTATCCAAGGACATTAACGAGCCACTAGCAGATTTGCTGCTGGGATATTAACCCTTCTGCTGACAAGGTAAATAGAGGTCTAGTCTCTGTGTATCAATCCAAATTCACTTGTTAGACTCATCTCAAGCATTAGCAGGACAATCTTATTCCAATTCAAGCTGCAGTTCATATTAATATTCCATAAGAGATCCGTAGACCCAAACCAAGTTCTGCCTCAACCAAACCAAAACTCTTTTAAAAGTGATTTAAGTCAAACCAGTGCTGTGTTTTCATGCAGACAAGCCTCAAGGCACAAAGGTCTTTTCCAAGGTCACACTGTGACTCAGAAGCAGAACCAGAAATAGACATCCAGACCTGTGATTACCAGGCACTATTAGATAATAACCAGCAGGATCCAAGCCTATCCTGAGCACCTAGAGCTTTTCCAAAAACACCAGGAGCTTGAAAGTGAGAAACTGCCTCAGAATGGCTCTAGGTACTAAATGAAGCCATCCATCCTATCTAGCAATTAACACACCAGCTGCACCAGCAGCTCTTTGCAGCCTGAGCTCCCGGCGCAAGTTGATGGGAGAAAGATGATGAGCATGAGATAATGGGGTGAAAGATGATGGGTTCAAGGTGATGGGCGCAAGATGTCCGGTGCAAGACAATGGGTCCAAGGTGATGGGTCCAGGGTGATGGGCACAAGACGAGGTGTGCAAGGCAAGGTTGGCAGCACTGGTACCCAGACCCAGATTGCAGCCGTGCCACGTGTCCAGCCAAAGCATCTGACCCCGGGTAGAAGCTGAGGCTGCTGGAGCCGCACAGCCGGCAGCATCCTCCTCCTCAGGAAACAGCAGCCCATCTCGCTGTCTGTGAGAGCTGAGCAGGATTGCATCAGCTCCGGAAGGGTTTGACATGTCCTGTCTCCATTCAGAAACGTCTGGAGTGAAGCTGCACAGGGCAGCAGTTTTGTAACCGCGCTCCTGCTCGGCCGCCCTCGCCCAGGCTGCCCACGGCCAGGTTCGGATGCGCCAGGGATCCCTAATAAATCCCAGCCAGTTTCAAATGGACAGGAGTAAATCCTTCATCCCCTTCCCTTGCCTGCCTCACCCTCTCTACCTGCTGGTTCTCCCCCCCCAGTACCCCTAGCAAGGAAGGGGGTGAGACCCCCCCACCCCGGGGAGGGCAGTGCTGGGGGTGTGTGGTCACTGGGGACAGGGATCTGCTGCCTTTGCACCCTGGGGATCCTCACCCCCCTCAACTCCCGTGTGCTTTCAGTGGCTGCAATGAGCCTCCACAATGGGATCGATATTCCAGCCAAATACACCCAGCACTGCCAGGAACACTTGTGGCCAAACCAGTCTGTCCCAGTCCCCAAAGGGCCCTGACCCAGTCTGTGATGGGAGATGATGCTCCTGACATTTTCCTTCTGCATTTTTTTTTCCCCCTCCATGCTCTTTATTTTGCTGTTAAAGAGTCTCAGTAATTTTCCTCAGACCCTGATATTACTGATCCTATCTCGTGCCAGCCCTTGGTATGTATTTTATTTATTATTTTAGGATGACTGGACAGACTTATCACAAAGTCCATAAATTACATCCCCACCGCACACAGCCACTCCACATCAAACCAGAGATGAGCTTGTCTGAACCCCCAGTGCTGTGGGAGGGAATCAGGAATATTCTGGAAGAGATTTGGGTTGGTTAGCATGGCCAGGATGGCATGGTACCTGCTTTCTCCCAGATCCTTGGATCTGGTCCCAGAAAAGCCCCTTCATTGACAGCCCCAGGAGAGGTGCGGGACCCCTGGGCTGGGCTATGGGCTGGATGGGGGACGGGGGACACACTGCTTGTCCTGCCTGTACCTGCTGAGAGGCAGGACCATCCAGGGCTGACAATCTGGTGCTGTTTCCATGGCCAAGTGGGCGATGGCCACCACCACGCAGACCTTTCAGGGCTTCCATCTGTCCTTGCAGGCACTGCTGCCGCACCGGCGCTTTGCCCAGCCCATCCTGCCTATTGCTCATCCACCACCCATCCCAAATCTCCCAAAGCAAAAAGAACCTGTTCCCATGGCACAGGTATCCCTGCTCAAGGAGATGGTGGTGACCAGGGACC
>NW_010287905.1:7146-8839 GCF_000700745.2 Antrostomus carolinensis
ATTTGTACAAAGAGAAGGGAAGAGGAGAAGGCCAAGGTAGAATTAACATATCGCTGGCTCTTCAAAAGCATCAAAGGGAGATAATGGTCTGAGAGAGGATTTGAAGCGACAGCCTTGTTACAACCAATAAACCAGGCAGCTCGCTTGCAGCAGAGCTGTGCAGAAGGTATGAAGAATTACAAAGGCTGAGATTATAATTACAATGAAAGTCATGTCCGTGATGCTGCAAAATGATGGACTAACTAGGACTAGCGGGGGGGGGGGGAACGACCCTTAAAGCGCAGACATGTGCTGAGGAGCTGGAACATGAGTGCAAGAGCAAAATGGGGGTTGAGATGCTCCCGTGAAGCCACGGCCCTGAGGGAACCCACACATGTGAATGCTCAGAGATGCCCTTACACACACACACTGCAGCAGAAGAGAGAAAAAGCAGAGCTGGGGGCATGGAGTGAAGAATATTTTGGAGTTAAGTTTAAAATAAATAAATAAATAAGAAAAAAAGTCTTTGTGTCTTTGTGATTTTCCCAGGAGAAGGGGTTTGGTAAATGAAATCCAAGTGAGTCACCGGCTTGACCAAGGCAGACTTCCCCTGGTTAGCAATTACAACACAAATCTGTTAGTGATTAACAAGGCAGGACCAAAAATGTGTCCCTCGAAAATGGACCACAACAGCAGCCCCAGCACACTCCACCGACAGGAGGGACACAGGCAGTTTCATCGGCTTTTTAATTAACTCATTTTCAGGAGTTCCAGTTTCTGATAGAGTCCCCCTCAGGCGCAGTGTCTTGACAAACAAAAAATCTCCTTGAAAAATAACAGTGAAGTGGATTTAATCTGTTTCTCCTTATTAAAGGGTTGGGGTTTTTTTTTTTTAATGCTTTTCAGCAGAGGAGAAACTGAATTAAAGTGGAAATAGGAAAATGACAAGACAGAGTGTGGAATGCAAACAGTAACCAGATCGAGGGAGGTGTGACACCGACACCACACACTACGGATATTGTCACCTGAGGTCTCACACTTATCGCAAAAGCACTTCTCAAAGCCGAGCATCCCAGCACGCAGGTGAGACCAGGGGGAGACAAGACAGGATACAGGAGCGCTGGGGCTCGTTCCCATCAGACCTGGGCTCCTAAAGGGCCTTGGTGAGATGTCCAACACGGACCCCACCATGGAAAGGGCACCAAGACGCTGGCTTTGCTGTTCCTCTTTCAAACACAAGCATCTTTAGGCACAGACTTGTGTTTCACTACACCTCTCCCCAGTCCCCAGCACAAAGAGGCTCTGGTGGCCAGCAAGATATGTCATCAGAGATGCCACAGCAGGTTGTCACAGTGACCTGATGGTGGGCATCACCGACATACCCCTGGCCCACCTGCACTGCTCAAGGTTTGCCTGCAAGGACCACACCATCCCTCCGTCTGCCCACGTACCAGCCTTCTCTCCAAGAGAGGTTCTCACCTCTCCAGGAGCAATTACAGCCCTGACCTGGGGTCCTCAGCATCAGAAGGACATGGAGCTACTGGAGCCAGTCCAGACGAGGCCATGTGAGGGCTGGAGCAGCTCTGCTGTGAGGACAGGCTGGGAGAGTTGGGGCTGTTCTGCCTGAAGATGAGAAGGCTCCGGGGAGACCTTCTAGTGGCCTCCCAGTACCTGAAGGGGCTCCAGGAAAGCTGGGGAGGGACTTTGGCCAAGG
>NW_010287905.1:8988-9642 GCF_000700745.2 Antrostomus carolinensis
GAGCAGCCTGGTCGAGTGGAGGGTGCCCCTGCTGCTGGCAGGGGGGTTGGGACTGGATGAACTTTGAGGTCCCTTCCAACCCAACCCAGCCTGTGATTCTATGACCTGCAGCGCAATGTCTCAGAGTCAGCCCAGGTGACAGCAGAGCACAAACACCTTCAGCCATCAGTGGGTTTGTTCTCCTGACCCTTACTCAAGCCCTCTCCTTTCCTGATGCCAACACAAAGCAAATCATCAAGGTCTGTTCAGAGCCACGCAGCCCCAAGGAGCGATGCAGCAGCACAAACGCTCTGCTGAGGATCAGCCATGCAGCTGCCCTTCTGGACCCTCCATGTCCAAGGTCAGGGATCCCTCTTGTGCTCCAGGTTCTGGGGATCTGGGTTTGGTGCTCAGCACATCCCCAGCCTGCTCATGATCTGGGGCTGGGGGGGAGGTTCTCTGCCCCATCGCTGCCTGCACCACAGCACAGGGACCACGGTCTCCTCCACCCTCCATCCTACTCCTGGGGCATGGGGAGGGTGGCCAGGGAGCAAAGCCAAAGGTTTTGGGGGAGAAAACAAGGAAAGCAGGCAGAAGTTGGGCAGATCAGATTGCAGAGTAGCTATGGCAACAGCACGGCGTAGGTGGACCAACACAATAGGGATGTGCAAGGTA
>NW_010287905.1:9656-10045 GCF_000700745.2 Antrostomus carolinensis
GCAGGCAGCGAGCTTCCCTCTGCTCCCCACCATGCACGGCCAGGGACAGCACCAGGGTCTGACCCCCAAGAGCTTTGGGGTGACATCCACCCTCCATCAGGTACCTCCAAACCCAGGGATGCTCATCCCTACAGGTAAATCCCTGAGAAATCCCACGCCAAGGGCGAGGAGGGACGGATCCTGTGCAGGGTTCTTGGATCTCTTGGACCTGCAGATCTGTCAGCACTGCAACCATCTCCCCACGGGGCTCCACCATCCTTGTCCCTCTGCACCATAAGCCCTACCTGGGGGTACCAGTACGGTACCAGCACCATGGGGTGCAGCACAGGGTGCTGTCCCGACCCTGCCCAGCCAGCAGCAAAGCTGGAGGGACAGAAGCAGAGGACACT
>NW_010287905.1:10109-11231 GCF_000700745.2 Antrostomus carolinensis
GCGTTAGCAGCACGGGTGGAAGAGCTGCCTCTCTGGCTGCTGCAGGGTTTTGATGTTCTCTCTCCTAACCCCGCTCAGCACCAGCCCAGCGCCGTGACACCGAGCGTGGCAGCAGCCCCAGGCCATCTCACAAGGACCCCCAAGGCCACTGGCACCAGGAGCCAAATTTGGGTTAAAACCAGCAGGAAACTTTGGGCAGCAGCGGGGCAGGGAGGGAGGGAGGGAGGGATGCGGTGTGTGCCGGAGCGGTAGGAATATGCACACCCCTCCCAGGCTGGTGGCCCCGATGGCAGCACCGGCACCGCGTTCCCTGAACCGCAGTGAGGAATGGGGAGCACTGGGAGCCCCAGTGCATCCCGCTTGCTGCTGGGATGGAGTCAGATCCAGCTCCTGATGGGTGTCCACTGGGTATCTCCCCGCTGGACTATTCCACGGGCTCAGGAATGAGCTGCCATCGCTGTCACCAATGTCACCGTATTCATTATCCACTTCTCCGCGACTCCAAAACCCGTGTCCTCCCTGCTCCCTACACAAAAGCCCAAGGAGAAGTGGGGTGACCCACAGACCTTTGCACGACTCCCAGCCCCCAGGGACCCGATTCCCAGCCAAACCGTGGCCCAGGTCTCTTTGAATCAACCCGGAATTGCTCCCAGTAGGGGAAAAATAAAGAGAATCGATAGAGACAGCTCTGGCTGCAGTCACAGGGACACACACACACGCTGGTTGGTGTGACTCCCGATGCCACGCACGCTCTCCTCCACCATGACAGCGCTTTGCAACGGCTCACGACACACTCCAGCTCCGGAGAGCAGGAGCAGACCCCGGGAAGAGCAATGAAGGACCCCACGTCCCGCTCCCATTGCCCCAGTGAGCTCCCACTAACCGGTTCACTTCGGGCAGTGTTGGCGAGCCACCGTCACCACTGGTTTTGGCAAAGCAGAGTGGCCAGGTACCCCACACCCCAGACACCCCGAGCTCGGCCAGACACCCCACGAGGACAAGATGGGTGCCAAGCTCATGCCAAGGCCACCTCACCACATGCCTGGTACTGTCACCTCTCAGGGACTGGAGCGGGGTGATGCCAAACTGTTCCTCCCATGCCAGAGACCCGGGGTGGGAACA
>NW_010287906.1:0-24488 GCF_000700745.2 Antrostomus carolinensis
CCCTTCCAACCCCCACCATTCTGTGATTGTGCGATTCTGTGATTTTGAGTATGTAAGAATCTCTGGGAGATATTTTGCCTGTGTCTACAAATATTTTAAGGGCATTCATCAGGCTGCAAGCCTACAGCGTGGCTGCAGGTCCAGAAAGACAGCATGGTCCTTAAAAGTAGGATGCTGCTAAAGCAAGGCAAGCATTTTAGAAGTTGTTTATGTCATATGTAGGATGACTGGACAAAGGAATGTATCTGCTGTCAAGTTCATAACTTCAGAACAGATAAACCAGTAATAATATAAATTGTTGGGTTAGTCAAATCTTGTGTTTCAATGACCAACTATTGTTGCTTGAAAATTATAGTGGGTAGCAGAGAAAGTGTAAATAGCAGTAATGACAAGTTGCAGAGTTTTTTTCAAGACTGGTGCTCATTTTTAAAGGAAGTCATGGCAATTTTTAAAAGATGGTGGTGGCAGATTTTTATATGCAGAATTGTCAAGGGCCACAAAAATCAGATTACCATTTTGTTGCCCACTGAGACGGTCTGCCAGGTAGCAGGGACGGTGCTAATTTTCAAAATACTGATGAAACAAAGTGTACCTAAAGTGCTTTGAATACTGAACACTGCTTGGATTCTTTCTGGCCAAGTTATCTAGCATTAGGAAGTGGCAAGGAATTAAACAGGAATTGTGTAAAGATCACTTACTCAGCCTTCTCAGCTTCTGCTTTTCTTTCTGTTTCAGCTTCTTTTGCAATTTCCGATATCTGCAAAAAGTATTTTAACTGTCAAAATAGATCCATTCAAATAGAGTTTTGGTAACTTTAGTTATTATTTTCTAAGAAACAAATAAAATAATTACCACACTATATTTTTTAAAGCACTTCACACTTTTAAAGTGTTACATTGTTAAAAATAGACAGCTCAGACTAGATTTTAGCAGAGAAATTCTTCTGATAGCCTTTTTCATTATAGTGTTATCAATGCTGTAACTAGCCCAGTCGACTGAACAACTGAAAGTAATTATAGATGGTCATTAGATAGATTATGTGACCAGTTGAGGATTAAGGTAACTACATCCAGATCATACCTTAATACAAATCATTCACAAAGACTCAGTGCAGTTACTGATTATGTGGAAAATAAGCATCACTTTGCCTCATTCCAAATATGAAATGAGCAATAATATATCAATGATGGCATAAAAAAATCTGAAAAAGATCCTTGGAATTATCAGATATCACAAAACCCAATTACTTTGTCAAGATCAACTAAAATTGAAAACAGATAAATATTTAAACAACTTCTACTTCCACAATGTTTTCTTCAAACTATTTCTCTTAGGTGGGTTGATGGTTCATTAAACCTTTACTAGCAGACCTCACTACCATCTAAATATGTGTTTACAACATTCCTTTGAGATAAGGAAAAACCAATATACAATTTTACAGGTGGCTAACTGCAGCAAAGAAGCTTGGGCCTGGATTTCAAAAACAGCTTTAGGCTCAGTGTTGCAAGACCAAAGTAAACTAATTTCAAATGCACTTTGAGTATCTGAGCTTCACTGGAAATTAGAGAGATGCAGGCTCCAAAGTCCTAGATTCACAAAGGAATATGAAGTGTCTAAATTGGTTACTATTCACTTTTGCAAAAACCTATCTTAACTCTTTACAAAGTGCTTAGACACCAACTGTCCATCGGTGTATTCTTCTACACTTCTGGTTAATACATAAATAGTTATCTAAACTTATCCCTCACTATTCTCCTGGATGCCTCTCTCTCTCTCTCGCACATAAGTAGTAAAGAATTATTTACAAAACAATTTACTAAATCAATCTTGCCTTGCTTATCTCACTTCTTATCTGTGGGATCTCATCTAGTACATGTGATGGAAGCATGTTTCACTCTTCCACAGAGTCTGCCCTAAGATCTCAAGCTGGTGGAGGGTAACTCAGAGATCATTTGATGACGTCTAGTTCTTCTAAGGGGTAGGGTGGGGAAAACCTATCCATCCTCTCCATCCCTCTGTCATATGCTCTCTCAGTTGTCTCCCCTCCAGGCTGAAGAGCCTTAACCTACTTAATTCCATACACAAGATTTTTTCCATATATAGTTTTGATAACTTTTGACCTTTGCTGAACTTTTTTCATTTTTATCACATTCTTTTTGAAATGAGGGAACCTGGTCTTCAAGGCACAGATATACTTTGGGTACACGAAGCATAATAATATTATGGGGTTTCCCTCTCTCTATTCCTTTCCTGACAATTCAAAATTTCAGTTTATTTTTTTGATCTGTGTTGACTGACATTTTCAGTGAACTGCTCCTTCTGTACAACTCCAATATATTAATATTAATGACTCAAAGTATCTACATAAAATACTGAGCATTTTTATCAAGTTACAAACATATCTGAGAGAAATGTATACATCAAAGCAAAGAAATGTCAAAAATATGTACTCAGATCTGAAGTAAAATGTTTACTTCCACTATTGTTGAATAAAATTTTAAAATATTTACTCAGACCTGCAAAGTTAAAATAGTATTTTTAAATACCAACCACATTACATTTATGCTAAATGAGACAGGATTTTAAAAGACTCTAATTTTAAAGTACACACATAAAACTGAATTAACAAATAAATAAGAAAAATAAATGCAAAAATATAGTTCGATCTAGGCAATAAAGAAATCTTGGAGAAAAACATATGAATAAAGAGGAAATAATGAACTTGGAACTTGTACATGGAGGTTTATCTTGAAATTATCTGGAAAGCATACCATAAAGAGGTGGATTACTAATGAGAGGAAAGCTATATTTGAATAACAAGTAGAAACAGATTTAAAGTGTAGAGTGAAACATAATGCCTTCCAAATATGACAAATACATTTGGGTTTTGACATTTAGTTCGATCAAATTTTTAAACAGAATGATAAATTATATTTAGCTTGGCTGAGTGGAACAAAATATATTGTTCATAAAATAACGGAATAAAAGTAAAGAATGATTATATGATAAACACTGAAGTAACAATAAATTCAAACAAAATTATTTCCAATAATAGCAAAAAAGGTATTGTATTGTATATGATCAGTGAAGCATGTAGAAGAAAGACTATAATGATAAGGCAGTATTATGGAGAAAGTAGATTGCAAAAGTAATTGAAATATACTGTGAAAAAATGAGGTATGCAGAATAAACAAGACTTTGAAACCATTGGAAAAAAAACATCGAAAGTAAAAACTGTGCCTAGAAAGGTGCTAGCAATTTTTGTTTTGAATGAAGTCCAAATGAACAATAACAATTTACTGCAATGAACTTTAAAAGCACTGGTTTGAATTTTTCTGCCATGTAAAGTCTCTTGTTTGTTTTTAAAAGAGTACAGATTATACAGTATGTTCTCACTGAGAACATTTATTAATCAGTTAACTGGCAAATAATTCAGTTACTAATAGAAAATTCAGTAATATATTTGTATGATTATTACCTTTATGTAAAGAAATATGAAATCTCTTTCACATACCTGTAATCTTTTTTTCTTACGAACTGTGTTTTCCAAAGACGACTCAATATCAGCACCAAGGATTTCTGCAATATCTCCAAGTCCAGCATCATGACCATGTTTTGAGCCACCTTCTTTCTTTGTATGAATGCCAAAAATGTCTGAGATTATGTCAGCTTCTCCCTTTTCACCCTTCACAAACTGCGCAAGTTCAGATGTGATGCCATGCTCAGCACCTTCAGCTTTTTCCGCTTCCATAACATCATCATGGATTCCAAACTGTGTTGGGTCAGGCATGTCCCCCAATATTTTAGTAACTTTGATGTTTTTGGCTCCTTCAACCAGGCCACCCCCAAATACAGTGCTCCAAAGAATCTGGAAAATTCCCCACACTACACTAAAGAACAGTTGGAACATCCCTACAAATAGGATCCAGAAAAAGGAGAAAAACACTTTCACCATCTCTTTTACTGTCATCTTTCTAACTTTCCTGTATTGTTTCCTCAGGTTCTTCACAGTGACCATTTTTAAAAAGTTGGCAATATTCTTCTTCACTGCAACACAGGCCATTGCAAAAGCTGAAGCAGATTCCAGGGACTTTTCTTCTTCCTCATCATCTCCAATATCCACTACATAACAAGGCTCTGCTTCTTCATCTTCCTCAGGCCTCTCAGATGAATCCGTTTCAGAGATCTGGGATGCTAGCTGCATTTCAAAAATTGTGTCTTCACAGAAATTCACAAAGAGTTCCATTTTTTCTTGCTCTCCACCTTCATTTACAACATCAAATATGAACTGCCTTTTGGATTCCTTCACCTGTGGCTTCTCCCACTGCATTCTACTGGATTCACTGATTTCAAAGTAAACTCTTTCTATTTTCTTGGCACCACCCATTATTTCAATACGGCCAAGGTACGGTTCAAAGTAATTAAGAACACTTTCCGCAGGTTCAAGTAAGCTCTGAAGGCGTGAATCATTAGGCATGTGTTCTGAAAGGTTTGTTAGCAATACTGCTACATTAAATCCAATATCTTTGGCTGGTTCATGGAATCTTTCCACAAAATCAATGTAGTTAAACATATCATTTTCATCAGCTTCTGCACAGGAAAAAGAATTCAATCTCTGACTGCGTATATTGTTTTTGAGCTTCCATTGATTTCTGGAATTCCTTCTTTGAAATTATACCTTTACCTTCTGGGTCATGCTCTTTGAAAGCATCAGAGTTAGTCAGATCTTTTAACTTGAGGAACATGTCAAAGAACTTCAAAATCATTTCTACATTGCTAGATGATTCCACAAGCGTGTCTACCATTTGTTTTCCAATAGTTCCATTTACAACGTTACCTAAGTAGTGTGTTAAAACAGTAAGTTATTTGGCATCACTACATTTGAAATAAATAAATTTCATGTTCATGCTGAGAACAGAACAAAAACTTTCTTAAATCTTCGTAATTTTTCTTTCAACATGCTTTTTGCTAGTAGCTCTCTTTTTCTAAGTGCAAGAGGACTTTGCACCTGGATCAGGGAGATCCCAAGCACAAATATAGGCTGGGCAGAGAATGGACTGAGAGCAGCCTTGAGGAGAAGGACTTGGGGGTACTGGTGGATGAGAAGCTCAATATGAACCAGCAATGTGCACTTGCAGCCCAGAAGGCCAATAACCATATCCTGGGCTGCATCAAGAGAAGCGTGGCCAGCAGGTCCAGGGAGGTGATTCTGCCCCTCTACTCCGCTCTCGTAAGGCCCCACCTGGAGTGCTGTGTCCAGTTCTGGGACCTCAACATAAGAAGGACATGGATCTACTGGAGCGAGTCCAAAGAAGGGCCATAAGGATGATCAGAGGGCAGGAGCACCTCTGCTGTGAGGACTGGCTGAGAGAGTTGGGGCTGTTCAGCCTGGAGAAGAGAAGGCTGAAGAAGAGAAGGGAGATCTTATAGCAGCCTTCCAGTACCTGAAGGGACCTACATGAAAGCTGGGGAGGGACAAGGCAGGTACTGTTAGGATGAGGGGTAAGGGCTTCAAACTGGAAAAGGGCAGGTTTAGATCAGTTATTAGGAAGAAATTCTTTACTGTGACAGTGGTGGGACACTGCGACAGCTTGCCCAGAGAAGCTGTGGATGCCCCCTCCCTGGAAGTGTTCAAGGCCAGGTTGGATGAGGCTTTGAGCAACCTGGTCTAGTGGAAGGTGTCCCCGCTGATGGCAGGGGGCTTGGAAGATGGCAGGGGGCTTCTATGATTCATGACTATGTATATTCCAGAATAATTGTTAAATAAATATGAAATAGGTTTTTTTCCTGCTCTTATGTAAAGGCAATTAAAAACTGTTTAGAAAGATTAAAGTAATTATTGTACACTACACTATGAAGCTGAGATAATCATATTTAACCATAAAGAAAAAAAGGTCCAACCTTCAAGCAGTGACAAGAGCATCACTACCATATCCTTTAGCAGATCTAGCAGTTCTTTAAGCAATTCAATCTGAGCAGAGTCCTGCAATGAAAACAGGGAGTATAAGGTTGATTATCCTTTGTATTTATCTGAAAAACAAAATACATCTGGAAAAAAACGGTGTTCAGTATAATCATCTAAGTGTAGCTCACATTCTTCAGCAACATTTCATTGTCGTTTTATTATGATTACTAACAGAAATCTTATACAATATGAGGGTAACTTACTATGGAGGCATTAAAACCATAAAGATAAGCTTTAATCAAGCATTAAGGAGTACTGAAGTGCAGATAAAAAACAGTGAACACTCACAAAACTGGTTCCTCCACAGATCTGGCAGTACTCATCTCAGAAAGAATCTTTCTCTCTTCACAGGGAATATTTACTGGCATAATGCATTACCACTCAAAGAGAACTAGAACTGCTTAGTTTAACTACAGAACATGGTAAGTCTAACATGGATTTGTGACTAACACTGAAGACCTAAAAACAGTTAAGTATCCTCAAAATTCTGATATACATCTGTAGAGTGGGAAGAAATCTTTGATGAAGTCCAAGGGTAGCAGAGACACTGAGTAACAGTGCAGACTCTCTGCACTTTTGCATTCAGTGCCTGGTAGCTTTACTGTACGGGTACACTAAGCAGAAGTTGCAAAAGAACATAGAAGCCTGAAAGTGTGAAGAGGGGTGGGACTCCACAATGCCCTCTGAAGTAGAATGAGCACTGCCTGTTGCCCTCCTGCTCAGTACCTGTGAAGAATTAACTGGACAAGTTGACTGACTGTCATATTCCCTCCACTCTGTGCATGTTTCACAGCTTCTCTCTCACCCTACTGAGCTGTAGCGTGGGAACCATGCTTTCAATGGCGCTTCTGCTCTGACAGATCATCAGGCAACAGGGAGGAAGGGACCAAATTGCCACCTTCATTAGCAGAAAGAGATAATTGAGTTGGACGCAGTAAGTTTGATATTACAAAAGGTGAGTGCACAGTGATGATTAATGCTAAAAGGAGTGATGTGAAGATGCTAGTCCTGAGATTCAGTCTTGGACCTCTACATTACAATAGGCCCATTCACAAACAATAAGTATCAGCACATTAACTGATTTACAGCTTTCAACATTCAATTAAGTGCAATTTATAAACTTATGCAAAGAAGGATTACTTTACTGAAAATACCTGTGAAAGTTTCATCTGCATATTGGCAAAGACATGAAGAAAGCCAACAACTGCATCCCACAGCCTACTATGAGCCAGACTCTGTTGATTACCTATGCAAGGGCCCTAAAAAATTAAGAAAACCACATTTTTTATGTACATAAAATAAAACAAAATAAAAAACCCAATTTGCTTTATGAAGATTTCTGCCTGAAAAAATGAAAGAAAGAAACCTCAGGATTCCATGAAGCTACATAAAGAAGCTTCCCAAGGTCTCTTTGGTATCTAGTGCATAAACACTAGATCGTATCATGTTAAATATGCAGCCATTCATATGTTTTAGTATTAACTTTACACTGGAACAGTGATTCCATGTAACTTAATCAAAATTAAGAAAAATTAAGCCAAAATATTTACAAATTTCTGATAGGTCATGATCAGGCCATGTAATTATAGAATTTCACTGTTAGTACCTTGAGCAAAACATTTTCTTTACCTGGATATATTCTGTAAGGGAATTGAATATTTGTTTGGTGACAGCCAAAGCTTTAGAGAAGTTACGTTGTCCTGATTCATCAATGACATCCTTTCCTGAATAGTACCAATAGAAGTCACTGATTGATTCCTAAGAAAAAACCAATAATGTTATATTTTCTCATTTTGGATTCTGTATGCAGTTTTTACTGCCTGCATTTGTATCACCAATAGTTGAATAATCAGTACATGGAATTTAGTATTTCTCATGACAGTAACTTTTTGCATTTTTATCAAAATATGCTCCCTGTAGAAGTGAACAATTAAATAAATTAACAAACATCTAGTTTCACACAGAATTCTGAAAGGTCATCTATTTTAAAAAGAAAAAAGAGATGAAATAAATTAAATCAGAATTATTTATTTTAGATATCCCTGAAGAGAGGATTTTCACATTTGATTCCAGTAAAATGTGAATTTATAAAAATGAAGCAAAAGTAAGTAAGTTATACTCCATTTTTGTCTGTTCTTTCCTCACCTGAAGACGCAAGAGATAGTCAACTGTACTAATGATAATATTCACTGTTGTGGTGTTGCCCATCTGCGTACGTAGGTAATTTTGAAAATCTGAAATAAGAAGTGATTCGTGCTTGGTAATAGATACAGGAATAAAAAATACAAGGTTATTTTCATATTTTCATGGAGAATACATTCTTTTTAAGTACCTTGTTGGGTACAGATGTTTATGTGATGGAAACTGGAGTACAGTAGATCATAATGTAAATACAATTGAAGGATTGTTATCCACATGACTTGCAATAGGCTTTAATATTAATGATTGGCATAAAAACTGAATTTACATTAAGATTTAAAAATTCAAATTGAACTCCGCAATTGAAATGGTTGTCATGCCAGTTTCCTCTCAGAAAACTAAATGAATTAGAGGAAAAAAGCCATTAGAATCGGTTCTATTCAATTCTTTAAGAACAGACTCATCACACATTTCCCCCAAAATTAATTCTGTTCACTTACCATTGTTATGCCCTTCACAGAGCAGTTGTAAAAATCTAAACAGATCTCGAGTAAATTCATCATGCTGCAACACTTTTTCACCTTTAAAATATATAAATACAATGATTATGTGACAACTGTTATGATTAAATATGCAGAACACACAATCTTACAGCAACCTTTAAAACTGGAATTCTAAAAAACCCAGTATTTTAATAAAAGCGTTAAAGCAATTTAAAAGAAACAGACTGATAATAATGAAAAGAAAAACTGAGACAGAAAAAGCAAAGCCAAAATATTTAGCACTCCAATGCATCCATGGTTAAAAAAAAAAAAAGAAAGCAACAGGATATATATCTAATAAAGTAAATGGTTAGTCATAACTAAAATCATGCCTTAAATATGAATGACACTTCTTTAATAAGCATCAAACTGTTTATCGAAGCTGAACACACAACCTGCTGCAGACCATAAAGCTAAACCTAAAGATATCTGGGAAGATGCAATGAAAGATTTCTCTCTGTATTTGCAACACATTCTTGCAACAATAGTATCGAAAACTGTAAACCCAAACATACCACGCTCACGAACGATGACTGTGGATCAAAGAAAAATAACAAGAATACAGGATAAGAATACTGGAAGTTACAATGTTTTTCTTAAAAATTACTGCTAAAGATTTTGTAAATTATAGGCATATTCAGAACTCAAAGCCTAGAATTATTTATATTAAGTTCATCAACAGAAACCTCAAGCCACAGTAAATAACAGTTCTAGTTAAAGAAGGAAGCACCAGTAATGTTTTAAGCACTACTGGAATCAATTTCATTCTACTTACGAGTTCCTTCTTCAGTAACCATTCCCAGGCCTTCTGCTTTATTTTGTCTCTCAAACGCATTCAAGTCAAGAACACTTATATTGAAAAACAAACAAAAAAAATCATCAGGAAAAAGTACTGTAGTACACAATGGAAAATTATTTTCTTCTAGGAAGTCTCTGGAGGCTTTCAACACCTAGTCTTGACCACTGTGACGTGCACTGCCTCATATTTTATTAATATGAATATTAAATAAAAGACCTTGAGATGAAAATAAGGGTCCAGTGTCCACTTCTGAAGTGAGTCTCAGGTCAGCTCTCACCACTTACCTAACTTCACTTCCAGTAATGTTTCATGTATAAAAGAAAAGTGGAAAAGGAACCTAAAATATTACTCT
The DNA here is from genome assembly GCF_000700745.2 of Antrostomus carolinensis. Taxonomy (NCBI): domain Eukaryota; kingdom Metazoa; phylum Chordata; class Aves; order Caprimulgiformes; family Caprimulgidae; genus Antrostomus; species Antrostomus carolinensis. The sequence continues at coordinate 9,798 of NW_010287906.1, forward strand.
TTATATTGACTTTAACCTGTCTGCCCAAAGGACATTACTGCAGTCATTTATCACTCACACTGTTTTCTGCCAAGTCATCACTATTATTTCTATCATATTCTTACTGTATATATTATGTATTGTTATGTTATTCAGAATACATATGGAATCTCTGATTCCATATTCAGAAGACATATATGGAATTAGAGATTCTGTATCTTTCAAGGTCAAAATACACTGATACCTGAATTTTCTTTTACTAACTTGGCACAGCCCAACACATGGAATACCAGATGATGATTCTTCTTACCATCCAGTCAGAATACTTTCATTCAAACAGTTCAAATACAATTCTATGATTATCTAATTTTTTTCAGTTAAACAGCAATGCGGTCACATATTCTTCTGTCTAGTGACATCATTAAAACCAAAACCATTTTTTAAAGCATCATTACATTCTCTTGTCAGTGTTCAAGTCATTTTATCAAAACATTTTTTAATGAGGTCCTGAAAAATACACATACTAAACCGGTAATATCATCACTGCAGGTCCTGTTTGAGCAAGTCCTTGCTAAATTGTTCTACATAAATGGAAAAATTACAAGATAGATGCTGTTTAATTAGGCTGAAACTACTCAGTGATAATTACTGCAGTGCAGGTCACCATTCCTTCCCCATTTTTTCCTGTCTTCATACAGCTTTTCCACTTCTAATTCCCAGTCTACTCCTTCAGAACCCTTCTGTTGCTTTAACAGGCTGAGAAAAAGAGGTTGTCTACTGTAAGAGTAATCGGAAACACCAACAGTTTTCCACCTTCTTTATCGGGGTCCTTTATCTTAACTAATTTGAACTTCTAGTTTATCAAGGGAATGGACTACTATAGGCCCACTGGCCACCTCTAACAAACCTGATACATATGCAGAGGATTCAGATGAAGAAACAGAGATTATGTAATTTGTCACTGATGTGCAGAAACTGAAAGCTTGGTAAAACTCCACTGGCATGTCTCTCCTTCAGTGATGGCTTTTCTGCATCCTTAGAACCACCCAGAAAGAAAACTTGAGTGATCTGGGACCAGTAATGGAGCCATTATATTTTACTTTTATGCCTCTCCAAACTAATTCTTCAAAAGCATACACAGTCTTTGTTTTATTTTCTCCTTTGGAAGAATACTCTAGAAGATTAACATACTATTCCTCTGATTCACAAAAATTTCCCACAAGAGTTCTACAATCTGTGACTCCTGCAATTTAAATCTAACAAGTCCACCTGCACTGAGCAATAAGCCACCAACCTGAATAAAACTGAAACTGTAATAATACGATTTATGCTTTTACCTGCAGGACTGCATCAAGCCAGACAGACTTTGAAAAAACCCAGCATCCTTTTTCTCCTTCAGGTAGTCTAGCATTTTCTGGAGTGTATACATTTTTTGGGGAAAAAAAAAAAATCTATATTAAAATTATATGAATTTACAACTTCCTGAATTACCATTTGAAATACAAATCACTGGCAAGTAGTAATATCATTGTTATTGTACTAAAAATACCCTGGTATTTCTTCACTGTTTAGGTTAAAATTAAAAGCACTAAAACAAAAATATGTCAGAACACTGAAATTCACAAAATTACTTGCCTCCTTTACACAAACAAGACTCAGAGTAGTTAGAAAGCATTACCTGTTGAACTATGGTATTGCCACCATTTAGAATAGCAATACCAAGTTTTAGTGTTTCAACAACCATGGGTCCTGTATGACCTGTCAAAACAAGGGTATAGTCATTAAAACTTGCAATTATGAACTATTCAATCAGAGAAGCAGTCTGGAAATTTTACCTAGCATAGTTGTAATTGTCATTACAGACCATACACAAGTTGTATATGATATACTTTTAATAGGTATAATGACATGATACACCATATATGTGTAGAGCATTATACCTATGATACGTATATTACGTATACTTTTAACACTTCACAGAACATTACCTTTGCTTGCACTAATCATCTGAAGGACCATTTCAGCAGCTCCACGGTCATGTAAGCGAGCTTGCTGATAGAGAGTTCTCTGTTTTTCCATTTCCTTCTCCTGGGTTTGGGAACAAAAATAAGAACAGAATACAGACTGGAACTGATTCAGGAAAAATAGAAAGACGAGAAATCTCAAATTGTTGAAAGCCATCTGCCTCCATAATCCATGGGTTGTTTGATTCCAAAACTTCAGAACACACTGTCTTTCTTTTATATGAATAACCTAATAAACCAGCTCCATACACAATGTGTTATTCTTACATTTATTCTACTAGACATATTTAAATATACTTGCACGTTAGGTGATGAGAAAGAAATGTTATGTAAATCTCACCTCAAATGTCTTTTCTTTTTCTTCTTCTTCCTCTTCTTCTTCTTCCTGACAGCTCTTTTTACATTAGAAAGAGAAATCACAAAATTTTGCTTATTATTAAACATAATGCCTACTTTTACTATAGTGTTTCTACAAAAATCACCAGAGAAATTTTTTCAAGCAACAATTAAAGGCACTAAGAAGACTTAAAATCCCTATAATCATAAATGTTTGTGCTCACCCACACTACGAGACTGATATTCCCTAATGTACCAGTACTTCAGGGTATTCATCCAACTACATATACACCCTGTAACTGCAGGCTATGTGTCCTTGTGTCATATCTCTATTTATATCCATAATATTTATCTTCACAGTCACACTCTCCTCACATATGTCAGCTGTAATCAATATGTTGCAAAAACTAATTGGCAACTTATTTTTGACAGATTTCAAATATTAACTCCAAAATAATTACCCAAAGAATAAAGGTAACTAATATGCTAAGACTGCTCATTGAGTTAATTCTGTACAAAACAAAGTGCCAAGTGATATCAACAGCACTACACCTACTGGAATTTTATAATATTTATTGTAATGCAGGAAACGTCTCATTATATTTATAACTCTAAACAGCATTTGTTTCATTAAAAATATAGAAATTACTAGTATCAAGCAGTCCATGTAAGAAACAGAAGGAAAAGCTTTAAAAAGCATCTAAAATTAATGGGAAGTACATGAGTGGGGTGAGGGATGGAGTCTGAAATGATATACTTACCTTTGCCATCATGGCGGAATAGGCAATATATAAGGGATCATCTTCTAGTTTGCTATAAAGAGAAAAAAAAATTAAAATTATTTTATGATACAGTAATAATAAGATGGCATACTCTTATTAATATTTAAATACCATTTTATTAAAGAGTATTTTATTAACATAGATGCACGTCTACTTGAAATGCTATTACACTTGAAAATCCTATTATAAATGTACTTTCTTATCTCAAACTGTCTCTAACTTTTTAATTAAAAAATTTAGAGGTATATTTGGACATCAAACTTAGTTGTGTTGGATAAGTAAGGATCACTGGCTGTTGCAGGTACAGAAAAGTATTATGGAGATATAAGTTAGAATCTAATTATAATTGTTAGATGGCAAGATTATATTAGTCATACAGAAAAAGTATATGAAGCACTGGAGCACTGTACCCACACAAAATACATATACTAATCAAACAGAAACTGGCACTGAAAGAAATTCATCCTAATCGTGAGTGGAACCTTTTCAGTATGTCAGAAATACACGTAATGAATGCCAGCAACAAGAACACACACTATTACCAGCAGCAACCAGGGGAAGGTTCCTGTAGACTTCATGTTTCTATGAGAATTCATGCTCGGTTATTTCTGCATTGTGCATTTACCAAGCTTTTAAGTTGTCAAAAAATAGTTAATATTTATCTCAATATAAAGGTTATACTGAGTTTAAATACATGAAAACTCTAATGAAACTGAGTGGCAAAAAAGTATTCACCATGCACAATAATGAACTTGTGTGAAACTGCACAATAATGCAGTTGTGTGAAATCACTTCTGTCATGTTAGTAGAAATTCAATTACTGTGTGCTTTTACTCAATGTGCTTTTCCACACAGCTCTTTTTACCTCCTCTCCGTGAGAGCACTGCGACTGAAATAGAGGATAATCTGATGAAGTGGATCAGGCTGTTTTTTCTCCGTCTCTTCCTCTTCCTCTTCATCCTTTTTTGGAGGTTTCTGTCTCAAGATTTATAACAGAATATATAAATTAAGTTTCATGAGTAAGAAAAAAATTGAGTAAGTAAGCTTAGGAAAGGATTTCAGTAACAATTTGTATTAACTTCCAGTATACCTCTTAATTCAGCAGTTTACAGCATAACCTGCAACATTATGTGCCCGTATGACTCAGAAGGAGTTAGAGTAGCTGATTGTTATTCATATTTGATAGTAATATTAGAAGTTTCTCATTTGCAAGGTATTGAGAATGAGACAGTGAAAATCCTACGGAAGCCTTATTCAGCAGAAATTATGTGTTTCCAGTGGACCAGAATTGAAAGAACGTCCTAGCTCAATTATTTAGCAGGGGAATTACTGGTAAGTGGAACTACTTTTAATAATATCATCAGATACATCCTATTCAGACTACTGTTGGCTACAATACTTCCACATATTGTTTCTAGGTAACCTTGATTCAACAAAGTGTAAGGACTGCTCTTACTGTTAACTTCAAACAGTTTTTGGCAGTTTAAAATATAACATAGCCAGCACTGGCAAAAGAGAAACACATCACCTTTACCTTACTTGTGTTATCACCTCTTTGTAGGGTTTGTAATTATTGTAGAATTATTGTAATTACAGTAATAATTGTAATTACAAAAGTTCAGTTTACTTCTCTAGTAAATCTGAAAGAACTGTAATCACTGTTTTGATTAATGGCTTCATTCCTTCCTTTAGAAAGAAGCAACAAAGTCCAAGACTGTGACCATACAATTGCCCAGAGTATGAGAAGAATACGTTAGCTCTGATTTTGAAGAATCATATATATATCAGTGGGTATATATAATCATTCTATATCAGTGGGTCTTTAAAAAACACAACATGACTGCTTTTGCTAACATTGAAGGATCTCCTGATACATCTTCATGTGATCCATGAAGCTATATAGTAATTTTCATGGTGTTTAGATACCATGGCAATAGGATCCTTGGAAGTATTTTAAACAAACTAACTACAGAGAGGGAAGAGAAAAAGCAGTAGGCTTTCTGAATCAATATTCAGTAACAAAATGCTGAAGTTTACAAATCACTTTTATCAAGTACACGTGTAAACTAAATTTTTGCTGAATATGGCTGCATATATTTCCTTCTCCTTATGATGTATCAACAAGAAAACAGCAAAATTAAATTTGTATCAAAGCTGAAAATGTTAAAATTAAATATTATGCATCAACAAAAATTTTAAAAAGGGGAAAAGGATCAATTGTGTCAAGCTTTAAAAAACCAGTAAATAAAATATAGGAACATAGGAATTACCATAAGGACAAAAATAGTCTGACAGTTCATCTAATCCATTTCTCTTCCCAAGAATGAGTATCACATTGTTCGTCTGAAGGCATAAATGACCTTAATGCACTTCAGTGTGCATCACAGGACAAATGTCTTTTTGACCATAGCAGAAAATGACCTTATGCCCTGAAGCATAAGGATTAATATTTTAATATTTTATGCATACGCATACAGTGCAGAAAAATCAAATAGAGGTTATAATAGATACATAAATTATACACTAAAGTGGGCACTGAAAAATATGCCCAGTTAGATCAGTACTTACAGCCAAATCCTGAACTAGTTTCTCCTCAAATGAATATTCCTCTGTTTCTATCCAATAGTTCTGATAGCCATGGAGGAAGAGGTTAATAGAACGGTGCCTGGGGGGGTTGTGAAAGTGAGATCAAGAGGGGTAACGGAACAAAGTATAACAGCTCAGGTGGTTAATGATTAGTAAGGATACATATTTGTACAATTTTGATCCTCTGATTGGTCAGTGAAACAAAATGCAGAACATAACTAACAGTGACAAATCTGCATGTACTTTTGAACATTCTTACTTTTTTAATGCACATATGTCTACGTTATTTTTTGTTTTGAAGGCTTTGGGAGTGGTAATATACATTATACGTGAAACTGCGGGACTCGAACCTTAATGCAAACATGGGAAAAATACACACTTGAACAAACTGGGAATGAGAGGGTGGGATTTACACCTATGAGATGTAAATCTAGGTTACTAGATTTAGGACATTGAGACAGCAGAAGTTGCCCATCAACACCAAAATAATTATCAAATGTTTTCCATGTTATCTGCAGACAGTCATTGCCTTCTTCCACATAGAGAAGCCTAACCTCAACTTCTTTTCTTTCAGATCCAAATCAGGGCAATATTACTGTGTGCTCAGAGAAGCTGGATTAGAAATACACAAAACCTGCTCTAAAAACCAACCAATTTTATAAAACTCTTAGGCATATTAATTACTAGTATACACTATTCATTAATTTAACTTTGCACAGACAATATAGCTCACGGCAATAAGACTACACATAATAATGGCCAAACCATTTCATCTTTACATTGCATTTGAGGGAAATTTTTTTTTTGGGGTGCACTACATGAGGTTACAAAGGTTGTTCCACGCAGCCTCTTCATTTTGCGTTTATCCTGCAGCACTAACAGAGCTACACAAATTGGCTGTATGTACTATGACTTGTTTAAATACACTGTGCACATGAGTTATTATTTTATAATGGAATAGCTATTGAGCCAACATTCTAGGCTCTCCTCCTGACACTGATGCCATTTTATTATCAAATTTCAAAAACTGACCAATCAGAATCCCCTCTGAAAATTGTACAAATTCATGTTTTATGATAACGTCAAATCATGGCTGGGAAGGAGTAAGTGTGCACATAAGGAAGAGGCTCTCCACAAGTTACATTACCGTTAACTTGAGTATAAGCCTGTCATACTGAGTTTTTTCATGTACTTTTTCCAGCCAAACACGTTGAAAGGTGCTCAGGAAGAAATTGCTAATTTTGTGTCTGAAGAAAAGCATATAGGTTTTCATTGAAGAAAGGCACAAATTAAATTCAATAACGTAGTCAGAAAGAATGTACTCGTAAACCGTGTATGAAAAATTGCCATGTACAACTTCGCTGTATCTATGTGCATATACAGATGACAGACAATAAGACAAATTTTTTACAAATTAATTTCCTTAAAACATCAAACATAAATACACACATCTCAAAAAAAAACATTTATCACATAAGACACTTCTTCAAAGCCATGTAAATTCTTTAAACACAGAACATGAAGAATTAGTATTTCCTAACTTAATTGATGGTTTTTTCCTTGAAAAATAAACCTATATTAATATATAACAATTTCTTCTGTATCCCCAGGCACTTCTCAGAAAAGGGAGTACCCGGAATCATAGAATCATAGAATGGTTTGGGTTGGAAAGGACCTTAAAGATCATCTAGTTCCAACCCCCCCTGCTGGGGACAGAGTTGCCAACCACTAGATCAGGCTGCCCAGGGCCCCATCCAACCTGGCCTTGAATGCCTCCAGGGATGGGGCATCCACAACTTCTCTGGGCAACCTGTTCCACTGCCTCACCACCCTCTGGGTGAAAAATTTCCTCCTAATATCTAACCTAAATCTCTCTTCTCTTGGTTTAAAACCATTTCCCCTTGTCCTGTCACTATCTGCCCATATAAAAAGTCCCTCTCCTTCCTGTTCATAAGCTCCCTCCAAGTATTGGAAGGCTGCAGTGAGGCCTCCCTGTAGCCTTCTCTTCTCCAAGCTAAACAAGCCCAGCTCCCTCAGTCTTCATTCATAAGAAAGGTGCTCCAGCCCTCTGATCATCTTTGTGGCCTCATCTGGACCCCCTCCAACAGCTCTACAACTTTCTTGTATTGGGGGCTCCAGGCCCAGATGCAACACTCCAGATGGGACCTCATAAGGGCAGAGTAGACGTGGACAATCACCTTCCTTTCCCTGCTGGCCACTCCTCTTTTGATGCAGCCCAGGACACAGTTGTCCTTCTGGGCTGCAATCACACACTGCTGGCTCATGTCAAGGTTCTTGTCCACCAGGATTCCCAAGTCTTTCTCAGCACGGCTGCTCTCCATGAGTTCTTCTCCCAGTCTGCACACATACTTGGGATTGCCCCAACCCAAGTGCACAACCTTGCACTTGGCCTTGTTGAACTTCATGAGGTTCTTGTGGGTCCACTTTTCAAGCCTGTCCAGGTCTCTCTGGATGGCATTCCTTCCAGCTGTTGTATCAACTGCACCACTCAGCTTGGTGTCATCAGCAAAATTGCTGAGGGTGCACTCAATCCCACTATCTAGGTCATTGATAAAATTGTTGAAGAGCACTGGTCCCAAGACTGACCCCTCGGGGACACCACTCGTCACTGGCCTCCACCTGGACATAGAGCTGTTCACCACACCCCTCTGGCTGTGACCATCCAACCAATTCTTTATTCGTCAAATAGTCCAGCCTTGAAATCCATATCTCCAATTTAAAGATAAGGATGTGGTGTGGGGCCATGTCGAAGGTCTTGCACAAGTCCAGGTAGACGACATCGGTTGCCCTTCCTTTGTCTACCGATGCTGTCAGTCCATTATAGAAGGCCACCAGATTGGCCAGGCACGATCTGCCCCTGGTGAAGCTGTGTTGACTGTCTCGGATCATATCCTCATCTCACATGTGCCTTTGTCATTGTTTCCAGGATGATCTGCTCCATGATCTCCCCAGGCACAGAGGTGAGGTTCACTGGACTGTAGTTACCCAGGTCTTTCTCCCTTTCTTGAAAATGGGAGTGAAGTTTCCCTTTTTCCAGTCACCAGGGATTTCACCTGACAGCCATGACTTTTCAAATATCATGGAGAATGGCTTGGCAACCATATCAGCTAGTTCCTTCAGGACCTGGGATGCACCTCATCTGGGTCCATAGACTTGTACACGTTCAGTTTCATGAGGCAGTCTCTAATTTGCTCTGTGCTTACAGTGGGAGGGACTCTGCTCTCCTCACCCCTGCCCTAGAGGTTCAGGGACTTGAGGGGCATGGCAAGCCTGACTGCCAGTGAAGACTGAGGTAAAAAACTTGTGGAGTACCTCAGCTTTCTCCAGGTCTGTTTTAGTCAGTTCTCCCTTTTCATTTATCAGAGGGGGTACACTATCCTTGGCCTGTCTCTTCTGGCCAGTGTACCTGAAGAACTCCTTCTTGTTATTTTTCACATTCCTCTCCAAGTTCAGTTCCCAGTCCCATCTCTACAGGTCCAGACAGCATCCCTGTATTCTTCCCAGGCTGCACATCCCTGCTTCCACTGCCTGCAGATTTCTTTCTTTTCTCTCACTTTGACCAGCAGGTCCTTGCTGAGCCATGCCAGTTTCCTGCCTCCTCTACTTGATTTCTTATGCTGGGGGATGGAGAGCTCTTGTGCTCTCAGGAAGGTCTCCTTAAAGACCTGACAGCTCTGTTCTGTACCGATGTCCCTAAGGACAGTTTCCCAGGGGAAATATTTATGGTAGAAGTGAAAGTAATTTTTCTATGATTTAAGAAACACCTGCACATCAATAGACATTTCAATTTCTGAAATATCTTACTGAAATTCCTTAAAATTGATACATATGAGAACGTATTCTGAAGAAAATTAGATTAAAATATGAGATTAACATTAAATTATATTGAAAGCCAGAAAATTTTCAAAAGAAAGACCTCATTATTCACTGAAGATACGAATCTTTCCTAAGATAAATGAAAGGGTACCACCATAATGTTTTCTTACTGCCTTTTAAATTAATTGATTCTAGAATCAAATGTAGAACTAACACTCCCAGTATAAAGCTGCAATTAAAATGAGGAAATATACAAGATCGGGAGACCTGCATTTGAAACTCTGGTTCCAAGGGATTTACATAGCTCCTAGAATTAATCATACCCCACTTGAAATAATCTCCTTAGGTTCCAGAGATGTCTTAACAACACAATCAATTTAAATGATGGAGATAGTTATAGGTGCATAATAGTGTGATGGACTTATCTTCCTCTCAGAATCCTACCATTTATCTAGGAAAAAAATGTGTCTATAAACTAAGAAATTTTAAAACTGTTCTGCACCTATTAATTGAGCAATGTACCTAGAATTCCCTGCTCATTGCAGGGAGGTTGGACTAGATGACCTTTAAAAGCCCCTTCCAACCTAACCCACTCTATGATTTTATGATTCTAAGTCCAAAGTGTTTTTTTCACTCTTGCCTGTTTTGAAGTGCAGCTACTACAATTAATTGGCTAAAATAGTTTTACAACAGTTAGTTTTTAGAATCTACAAGAAAAAAATAACTGGACAGATTTGCCTCACATTCATATTAAAATGAGGAGTAAACTCCACCACAAAATATACCGTAAGGTTTGAGAAGAACCAACCTCCATCTTTTCAACACAGAAAAGGTTTTAATGAAAATTACAGATAATGTAAATATTCTACTTCAATGAGTACTACTCCGTATTTTCTTGAAAATAAAAATACAGATTCATAACCCATTTTGCCCCTTGGCAAATGTTCCATCAACCTCAAAAATAATAAATAAAAGTGGAGGTTTTTAGAGGCAAAAATAAGCTTTTTATCATTTGGGTGCTCATATATATATATTCCAAACATTTTAAGAATTCTTGAAGATTAAATGGTTGTTACTAGCCAGTTTGTTCTTGTGTTGTACTTAAACCTTTTCATTTCTCTGGTTCTTTAAAGATTGCCTGGTGGTAGTGTGACAACTTAGAGATGTTATTATAGTCCAGAACTACTACTTTTTGTAAAGAAAGGACATGTGTTTTTACAGTATAACTGGCTTTTTATTTATCTTGTGCAAACCTAATGTTCTTCCAATGTGTTAGCGTCACAGCTACAGACCTTTAGCCAACATCAAGTATGGAGATTTGCTTTAATAAAGTCATTTAAAAATGCAATGCAACTCTTCTGTTAAATACTTTGCACACCATCTTTGAACAAAAATATTAAACATGAAAGGTGAAAATTGCAGAAGGCGGCGAGAAGCAAACTTAACTAAAGATGTGCTTAGGCTGCATTAGAATAAAAAGCAGATCTGTTGAGAAGTAACAAGGTAAAGGAAATGACCCCAGTGCTGCATAGCCCTAATATTCTGTTTAAAGCAGGAGATGGATCCAGGCATAGGATGCACTTTATCTTGGACTTTGTGGTATCTACATTCAACAGGAGTAAGAAGCAGAGCAACACGCAAGTCCAAAATATCATTCTGCACTGCTCTGTCCCAATAACCACTTTAATGCATACAGCTTTCTCATGTAGTAGCTAAAGATGGCCTCAGACAAGCTAAAGAGGATGAAGCGTTCATGCAATAGGAGAGGAATAGCCATACAAAGTTAAAAAAAAAGAAAAGAATACAAACACAGGAGAATAAAAAGAGCAACTAATTAGAGGCAAAAAAGGGACAGAAACAGCAACATCTTAACAATTTTCACAGATAACTTGAGGAACTATACAGAGTAGCAGCTGACAAAAATGAAGCTTTTTGGTTTTGAAGCAGTGTAATTCCTATGGTCTTTTCCCCCTCTGGTTTTGTCATGAGACAAGTATTTGGCTACTGTGAGGAACAGCTGACAACTAACCAACTCCTTTGTCTCTTAAACTAAATTACATAGGCCTAACAATCAAACTTGTAGGTATACACACAAGCAATATTTGTACTCAGAAATGTAAACAAAAGTTACAAAAAAATAAACCTTTAAGCTATTTACCTTGGTAGGTTGTATAATGGAGCCATTCTGAAACACGCAACAACAGCTCGCTTGCGTTGTTTCGACAGGAGTTTGTGCCATACAGCTTTCTTTGACCTCAGTGGTTGTTCAACCTATGGGAAAACATCTCTGGTATATACAATGGAAACTTCAACTTTTATTCAAAAATTTCCTTTTAGCTAGTGGTTAATGTAGTTAGCACATTAGAAAATATTACAAATGCTCCCTGTCGTCTCAAAAAAATGTTCTTTTGGGGTGTTGGGTTTTTTGTTTGTTTTTTAGGTTTGGGGTTTTTTTTAATTAATAATAAATAACATTGGGGGTCTTATATATAGTACCTCTCAGTTTATCAGAAAAGTTCAAGACACCAGAGTGGGGAATTCAAAATTCAAAATGGTTATTTTATCCATTTCTAACTATGCATATTCAATACTTCATGTGAATGAATTTCTGTGCTATATCACTTGTGAATGAAATGGATTTACTTTATGTGGGAAGAGTAAAAATGCCTTTTTTATTTAAATTGTATCATTTGAATAAAAGGCAATCAATTCAAAAGTTGCTACAGAATCCTCAGGTGTGGAAATAGAAAATGGTCTAAAGCCAGTATATTAAAAATAAGTGCACATGCAACATCTCATCCTAAAATTAGAGTTTTCAGCTATTGAACAGTGATGATTTGGATATTATACTTCTTGCGACTGTTCGCAAAGTTTTGCAGAGGCCAACACATCCTGAGTTTTCCCTGAAGCTAAATGGAGGCACTTCAACAGATTACATTAAAAACCTTGTATATATACACATCTGTATATGTGTGTGTGTGTGCATGCATGCCTGTGTAAAAATATTTTTTATCTGGAAACTTTGATAATGACACTCACTGAAGTAAAAATAATCTCTACAAGGAAAAAAAACCTCCTGCTATTTTAAAACAGATACAGTACAGACATTTAACTTCTTACCTGCTCCAGATGATACAGAGCAGCTGATATCCTCTGTACACGTTCCACATTTCTCTCAGGGTCAGTAGGTTCATCACTCTTCAAAATGTCTTTGTACAAATTTAACTGCCATTTCACAGCTGGATCATCAGACTAAAAACCAACATATTTTGTACATAAGCCGCTGAATGAAGATACTGAATTTGACTACCACCACTATTATTCTCATAGTGTAATAAAGAATGTTATAGATATTCCCACTTCATCTGTCCTCTTTTAGTCAAAATTAACAGCTGCTAGCTGCTCAGAAAAATACTATTAAATTCTGTATACTCCTGGGTAATTGAACTCAGTTCTTAAGCAAGATTCTGGATTTTTATTTCATGAAACCAAACAAAGCACTGTGGGACTTCTGTATCCCATTTAACTGCATTAAAAATAACGAAGCACATTTAGTACTGGGATTGAGTTTAACTCCTTGCAGGACTTCTGTACCAACAGTGGAAAGCTGTTTTACAGCGTTTATAAAAGACAACTAGAATTTCAGTAGGCGAAGAGTTACATCCAGAGGTTTGGGGTTTTTTGCAAGACATAAATAGAAAAGACACATTAGAATTACTTAGTGTGTCCAATTTAAATTTATGTAAGCACAGATTTATAGCAACCAGACAGTGATCTCCCCTGACAGATAAATGAGTTACTCCAATTATGTTCAAAGTCCGTAGGCAATGATCTAAATTCTTTACTATTTACAGAATGATGAGGACTCCATTTTGTTATCACTTTCGACAGTGTATTCAGCATATAAATAGTAGGAACATAAATGTGCTTGTAAAACTCTTAAATGTTAAGATAACACAAGCTTTTCTTATTTTATCAGTCACTTTAAAATTCATATAGTCTTAGAAATACTATTTAATCATTAGTGTAAGTTAAGTTCAAGAAGAGAAGCTGAAATACTATAGTATTAATTTTATTTTCTTGGATCAAGTCGATTCTAAGCAATTATAGCTTTAAAACTACCAATATCTCAATTCTTTACACTTGTCCCATTCTACAGGACTTCATGAAACTTGAAAATACCAGCCAAAGCTACAAATAAACTAATTATTGTCATGAAAATATTATGAAAAAAAGTTAAAATGGCAATTTTTGCAATACCTTTTTGCATTCTCTTTTTTTTAAATGTATCAAGATAAACAAAACAATTGTGACTTCCGCATTTTAAAAGTTCACATCAGCTTCTTTAAAACAGATTTTTTTACATTACCTTTTCCTGTAAATGTAAGTTGTTACGTAAATGTTCTTTGACTTCATCATCAGTGTCCCTCTGTAGAAAGGTAGAAATGTTTTTCAATTCAGATTATGATCCATCTCATAAGTACATGTACAACATAGAACAGCTATTATTTCAATATTGAAACTTAACCTCTTCAGTTTTCAAAGTATGTAAGGTCTCAGAAGGGCATGGGACAAAGTCTTTCTCTTATTTTCACCACAAAACAAGGATTAAACTTTGAAGAGAATTAAAGCTAACTAATGGTATTTCAGTATTTGGTCCAAACGAATATGCCTATGTAAAAACGTACATTGTATACAAATGGAAAATGACATGGAGATTATGGCAGCCATCTATACATATCACTTTTTCTTGTGAAAGCAAAATTAGCTGCTATAATTGCTTACAGGACATGGATATATTTAATTATATTGATTGCTTAGATATCTATGCCTTTAAAGTTCAGTTTAAAAAGTTCTGCTTATTTTGCATTAAAAGCTACTATAAAGTACACACTTACATGGCTGTATCTAGTCTTAGCCAAAGAGATGAGCTCTTGGTCTCCAGGAGTACACATATTCAAACCAATAGGAAGCATCTTTTTAAGTGCAGCTACAATCAAGGATGTTTGTATGGAGTACAAATCCCCTCTACGTTTTGATTTCTTTCTCTCTTGATCTTGTCCTCCAGACTATAATTAAAAAAAACAAAACAAATGGAAAAGTAAATGACAGTAATTGTCTGATCACACACTTTCCCAATACGCTCT
>NW_010287906.1:24510-43257 GCF_000700745.2 Antrostomus carolinensis
TAGTACAATTAATTATAAATGCTATATTAGAGGAAGGGTGTACAGTCTTGAGTGGGAAATGTTAAAGAATACTTCTGGTGTGTGCCAATGCAGAAATTGCAATAACAGTCATATTTTAATAGCAGTAACATACTTTTGTGTGCATTCATACAGATGAATAATGATATTTTCCGGATCTTACCTGTCAAATCAGAAACAACCCTAAAATTAAAAGCTGAGTCAGTCTCAGGGGTCTAATTGTTCTCAATGTTACAGAGACAAATTCAGGATGTTTACATTTTTGTTAGAACCTCACATAAAGATAGTTATCCAGGGTCTGAATGAATGAATGTTTTCTGATTTGTCTCAGCTGAAAAATACCAGTATCTAAAAGCTTTGATTCAATGCAATACAATGCCAATGAGTTAGTGCCTCTGGGAAAAGCACTGCTTTTTGGCTTTGGCTAATGTAAGTAACTCTGGAATGAAAAATTAAGTCTCTTGCATCTTTGGAGATCATGAGTAATAGGAAAAGGAAAACAAAAAAGACAGAAAAGTTAACAGCACAACAGAATAACATTTGCCCTATCTTACAACAGACACCATATAACAGTATTTCACACACGACTTTTCATTTATGAGACAGTCAACCAAAACAGAACCATATATTTAATGAACGTATGGTAAACAACAACAAAAACAAAATAGCCCAGTTCTGAATTCTGTACCTAGATTAAACTCCTACTAGACTCAAGGGGAGTTTTGCCTAAGACAAGATTTCAGGACTAGGCCTCCAGGCTTATATGACACTACAGAACAGCAAATGCTTGCATTTAACTCTCCACATCCTTTTCCCTCTGTCAATTAAGATTTACTGACTACTGACTACTACATTGTGTAGTTCCACTTAAGGGTAAACCAGAATCCACTGCAATTCATTATTTACCAATTATTATCACACTATTATCACAGTAATCACTGGAAGAAAATAAGGCAGCCATACATATTCTACTCAGTGATAAATTTTGGCAAATTCTGTCTTCCAGATGACGAATCTTTGTGTACGTAGCTGGTGTTGAGAGTTTTGCAGGTCAGAGGGAACGCAAAATGGATGTGGCTTCCTTTCTTAAGGAACTAACAATTGCAAGAGAGTACTTTGCCTCAAAGCTTTGCTTTTGGAAGTACCTTAGAAATAGCAGTGATGTAATAGCTATAATAATGACATTATTTGTATTCTACATTGAGAGCAAACAAACAAATCCCACAATGTATTACTGTATTCCAGTGGCGTCACTATGCATCTTAAATAAGAAATTAAAAAAATATATAATATAAACATACATAGAAAAAGTAAAAGAAGGAGAGATACTGGCTTGCTTTTGTGCACCTTTATGCTTGAGGACATTTTACACATCCAATTTTCTTTATTTTCATTTGAGATTAAAAACTAGGTATGAACAAGATAGGTGAACGTTTTTAAAACCAGAAAAGAAGATCCATTCCGCCTTTGCCATCTAATTCTGCTGCCTGTGAATTCACAACTCCTGCTGATAGATGTATAAGTAGAGTCACAGACAGAAACCTAAATGACAATAAAATTATGTCTTTCAGTTCTAATATGCACCTATATGAGTAAACACAATACCTTCATTTCATATGCAAAAAGCATTAAATTGGATATATTTTGCCTAAATAATTAACTGTGCTAAGAGGACCTCAACAAGATTAATTTTATAATTTTATAATCAGCACATAATGATCTTACTTGTCTGAGAGTTTAAACAAACAAATGGACATTTCTTCAACAAATATATACAGAAAAATAATTACATTCTCCAGTAGATTCATAATAATTAAATATACAATCAAAAAGAAGAAATAATTTATTCATGAAAAAAGAAACCCAGATAAAACTGATTAAGACGATGGAATTAATATTTTAGTGTCTCAAACCCTCCTTAAAGCTTCAATTCTCCAAGACTGTAATGAGAACATTCAGTAAATGCTACTCTACACACCCAGGGAAGTTTGACAATAGCAAAGTGTGAAATCAGGTCTGTAAGTTTAACACAACTGCTCAGTTTTAAATTTATGCCTTCAATTTAATTGATTAAAAACTCTTCACAGCATTATGTGTGCTTCTCAGCACACAGGGTGAAGGGTTTTATGCTCCATTTTCCTGTTCATTCTGCTTCACCAATGAAGAACACACCACAGGTCGAAAAATACTAATCTATATTAGAAATTCATACTTAAAAAAAATAATATGAATGATGCAAAGGAAAGTGAACTACGGTTCACTGGAGACAAATAAAGCTTTGAATACATTAAATACATAAAAGAAACAAGGTTTATTCAAAAGCTTTGTCACTCCTCACATCTTTAGTAAAGATAATTCTAATTATTATTTAAACTTACTGGTCTAATGCATCTTCTATTCATCTACAGATAAGGTATAGGTTATAGCACATTTCTCTCATATGTTTTTCCTGAATACCTAAGTTAAATACATGATTCTGATGACTCTGCTTAGGCGTTGCTTTTACAATGTCTGCTTCAATATATTAGCAAAAAAAATCAGAAAGCAGAAAGACAGCAGAGGCGGAATGTATATCTAAAATAATTACAAAAGGAACTTGACTACATTAAGCAACACGTGGGAGTGCCAAAGGGAATTTCAGCTGCTCTGGTCACATACTACCACTTTAACTCAGAGAAAATTTATAGTAGGTGGAACCTGGCCCTTCACTTTGTGACGCCACTGCTATGATCAATGGAAAGAATGCTTGGAGCCTGATCATCTCTAAATCTAAAACAAAGACACATCATGCACTTTGACCTGTACCTTTACTTGCATGGCCTGTATGAAAGAAAAATAAAGGGAAAAAAACATGAGTAAAAGAGAAGAAAAGATGATAATTTCACAAGTTAGTAATAAACTTGCTCTAAATAAGCTTTATCAGGACAGTAAAAATATTATAAGTTTGTAGCTAAAACAATAGACCGTAAGTGTATAATCAAATGAGATCTTAGTGAAATAATTTTTATCCAGCTTAATCTTCAGTAAATGATTGAACTTCTGAATTTATCTGTCACTATTCAGCACTACCATTTGTTGCTTCAGCACATAAGGAAGTACATCTACTAAGTAAGTAAATCAATATAGTAATTACTGCATCTTTTCCCAATACTGTTAAAAGGAGGAAGGTGTCTGTAACTCAGTGTAATTTAATAATGAAGCATACTCACATTTTCACCGAAATAGCTCTTTCTACCTCTTTTCCCCACCAAAATATGATTGAGAAAAATTATGTTTAGAAATGGAAATCAAACTGTCACTGTGAAGATGCAGCACTTTACTTATAGATGTATTTTCCCATTGCACAGCTCATTACTGTTTTGAGGACAGCCTGAGAGAAAACTTGACTTAAGCTCATCTCTCTCAGCAGTATCCATTTTGAGAACACTACTACAAACTCAACTGTAACTCTCATACATACACAGTCTTTTTTCCTCTTTTTTATGTTAATATCATAAATACACCTAAATAAACATGCATTCAATAGTCAACACTATATTATCACTGTCTTAAGAAGATAAGAACAAAACCATGTAGTTAAGGTAAAATGGCAAAAAAATGCAATTGTTGCTCAAAAGAATCCTTGACCATGGGAAAATACTATAGAAAACTGTTGGTTAAAAACACAGAAAAAAACCATAAACACAAACAAACTCCCTCTTCTGTGATAGCTCTAATAGTAACTTTGTTTCCTTGTGATACTTGAATTAGCCTCAAAATGTTGAAGCCAAGTTATTATTAAAATATCTTTTTATATCCTACTATATCACATTGTGAAGAAAACCAGATTCAAGTCAAGAAAGACAGAAAGACTGATCATCAAATTAAGTGTTAAGCATTTTAGAATCTTCAGAACCTTACTCAGACAAATAGCAAATTTTAATTGAAAATGTCTATTGCGTGGAATATGCAGATGCTGCACAGACAAGGCTCAGCAGATATACACTGACGGTAAGTAAAGATGTTGATTGTATTTCATTTATTAGAGATGACTATAAAAGTAATCCATTCATTATTTACCATAGTATATCTAAAGGAAATGTATTCTATGTAACTGAATGGTCTCAACCATGAGATCTAAAATTCCTGCAGAAAATATTAACTTGAAATACCCTTATTATTGCAAATTTGCAAATAATATGTATTACATATTACAAATGGGCACAAACTGCAATGTTGTTTCATAATACAAACTTGGATCCTATAACTGGTCTATCTAAATGTTTTTTAAAAATAGATACAAAAAAATTAATAATGAGGACTAGTCAAATAAAACTTCAGTAGGATATGCAAGTGTTTAACAACTGAGGTTATATATCCAGCCACACATTCATTTAGATTCCAAAACTTACACAGAAAATTGCACACATATGTATTACACAATTATTATGTACATATGAATGCATATGATTAATCTGCTATACCAATTAACTGCAAAACACAATAGGACATCATTGCATCTGAATCAAAATGCTATTTTATCAACAAACCTATGAAGGGTTCAAAATAACAGATTAGTGGAGCTGAATGTGTTTAAATTCTCCATTTCAGCACTTCTATCACAAATCTGTTATTTCAGTGTAATCTAAGTTACCAGTCTCTCTCAGACTGAAAGATCTCTAACTTACCATTCCCCTCCGAGCAATCTGCTGCCATTTTTTTAGAAAAGAAAAATTAAAAAACTTGCTCAGCTGTTAATACATTTATTTGATAAAATATTAACAAAGTTAATATTGTATAATCAAAATACAATGGGTACTTAATTTACTGATTGTAATGATGAATCATTTGTTATCACTGCTATAAGCTACTGTTAAATAATGTAACCCTAATCATTTGTCCTCTGCATATCTTTTTTATGCATATGGTATGTAAAGATCCAGAACCTTTCATAAACGATATATCACCCCTTACACACTAGTACTATCACAGTATCTTGTACCTTAGGAAAAATACTAAGGCTCCATTGTAAAACAGACAGTTGTCTAAAGCACTCCAAGATGAGCATGGGGCTTTAGTTCGCTAACAGATCCCAAACTGTCCTGTCTTGGGCCAGATGTTAATAGCCAGTGTTCATATGCACAGTTATCTATACATTCTCATGCTTGATAAATATTGGATATTATTGCTTCCACTAAAAACAATGTGAATAAAGAACCGGCGACAAAGAGGGAAGTGCTAATTATTCTGTTAGCATACTACTTCCTGAGCTGCATGTTAATATTAAAGCAAGAAAGTATAAAAATAACGTTCCCTAATGTAATGTTCTCTACTGATTATTCTCTGAAGATATAAGTAAGTACCAAATCTTGTAAGAAACCCTAAAATGCAGTTACTTAGAAAATTTCTTGTTTATTCTAAACTAGTGTTCAGAATAGTGTTAGAAAAAATTATTCAGGTCTAAATTTATGCCTTAATGAATGCACTGGTTTTAGAGCACAAATATTATGAAATGTTATAAATTTCCTGCTTAGAAACCATGTACAGGAAACTAATATAACACTTCTAAAAGATGCCTCATGTATTGTATCACAGTATTTAAGTCATCGTGAAACAAATGCCTATGTAAATGACCAGCTGTTCTGCAATCACTCCTCCAGATATAGTACCATGTTAATAAAATATTCAGTCATGAACAATACAATCCTTTATTTCTTCTTATATTAGCAATAACCATACATTGAATGATATGATTTGATATACAAAAAATTATATGCATATAAAAATTTATAATCTCCTTGTACTGTACACCCATATGAAGAAAAGTGCCTTTACATATTCATCTACATCGCTGTTATGTATAAATATATTTATACAAGTATTTATACATAATATATATGTATATTTAAACATACACAACAGGCATTTGAAAATGTAATCTCAAAACCAAACTCTTTCAAATTTGGGTCATATAGATTCTTGATGTTAAATTCCTGTGATTTTATCCAAATTGGAGCAGTATGGGGGATACCTATTCTTTATTCTGTAAAGATTTGTTTTGTGATTCCTGCAGTGCCAGACTGACTAAAATGTGACACTAACAGTTTACATCATATTATCCTATTACCAATACTGCAGTGAGACACAATTTAGATTGAATATGAATCACCTGATTCTAATCTATTATATTTTATAAAACAGTACACCCAATTCTTGGTTCCTCTGACCAATTCTGAAGTATAAATGTTGAAGTATACGTATGTATGTGTAGTGATTGCCATATGATGAAAGTATAGAGCTATGTGTTAGACTCTGCTATTGTGCAATTGATTGTCAAATAGCCTGGACTGTGCCCACTACTCGTCTTGCTAATGAGGATAATAAAAACATTTCAATTCTATCACACAATTCCAAGGAGCTGCATCTCAAAACCAACAAAAAACATTTAAAATTTCCTTTTCCTCAAATATAGAATTGTCTATATAGTTTAAATTGCTGTTCATTGCCAGTCACGAACTAAAGATGAGCAGAAAATCTGTTATTTTTGCCAATATAAGGGTTTGGCTTAACCAAGTTTCAGAACTTACAAAAATATAATCAAAAAGAAGCAAATGTTTTTTAAGAGAATTAAGAAAGGTAATGGCACATTTTATCTGATCCTCTATTGTCTGAAGTTGGACTTACAGTAGCGAGGTTACAGACAATTAAAATATAGTCAAATACAAAACAACAAACCCCACCACTTATCTGGAACACTTTCAAAACAGGATCACTCCAAATACATTACAAATACAAATAAAACTAAGGGTTCTTTGTTACATTTACCAACACTAATTTAGAATTAAGACTTCAATTGGCTTTAGCTGAGTAAGGCAATCTTCCTCAGCTAATGTCAAAATGGCATTTTTTAACTTGACAACATGCTTTTTCTCTATTTTACAGGTAACAAATGTACTTTCCAGCCATCAGTGTCAGCATCTTGTCATATTCAAAATGAGCAGAAAAGAAATGAATATGGTCATTAATAAGAAACAAGAACAGTGCACATGTGGCACACTATATGTATGAATAAAGAGGTATATGCAAGGACAGCATTCCTCCATCAAAGCTGACAGAACAATACTGATTGACATGCACAAGAAAAAGATCAGGCAACCAATGTTTCTTTACTTGCTTTTATAAAATAGTCTACCCTTTTGTTTTTCCTGAAAGATCAACAACTTGTATTACATATTACATCTTATATTCTCTTATATGTGTAACTATTTCAAATCAAGACCGTTATTTTAATCTTGTGTCTTTGACTACTTGGCAGACATTTAATGAGTAACTTAAGGTACATAGCCTATATTTTGCATAGCAGTTGTGCTGTCTATTATCAAGAAGCAAAACTATTTTTTGTTTCTTCTACCAGCACAGCAGCTTCAATCTGGGTAGATCTTCAGAGCTTTCTTACAGCATACTAAACACATGCTTAAGATTTAACTGATCCACAAATTTTTATTAACTTACTTTAGACATCTTGCTCTTGGTGTCTCCTGTTAAAAATGCCAAATTGTTGATTTCATTCTGAATCACAAAATTTTGTTCTTCTCTTTTGAAATTCTAAAGATAAAAAAAACCATCAGAAGTTTAATTAATTTGCATGTACCACATTTATATTTAAAGACAGAATGAAATGGAAGAAAAAGTATAGATATTATCTTACATGTGATTTACACCACAGGATAAAAACTTCAGCTACCATTCGAAAGAGCTCATCAGAATCTGCATCTGGTTTCTTTAGCCAATTGGCTCTAATTAGAGAAACAAGAGAAATTAAAAAGAAGACATTTAAAATAAGACAACTGAACATAACAATCTGTTTAATAGACTGGGTTACATTTGTAGAGATGATCTTGGAATTTAATAAGAATAACATCAATTTTCCATGACCATGGTTAGAGACATCATTTTTCATGGCAGTTGAACTCATCTCCAACAAAACTCTTAATTCTTGGCTACCTGCTCCTCCTCCCCATGGTGCCAACACATGTGTTTGTGTCTCTTTTGTGAACCAGACTAGAAAACACACCTGGCTGAAAAGCAAAACTCCTTCTCCGAGTATCTTTTTTTTTTTTTCATAATAAAACCTTGCTATCAAGACTTTGTGTTGATCCAAAAGAGAACACTATAATAGGGAGAGGAGGAAAAGTACAGGGAAATGAATGAGTGGGTAGAGCTGCAAGGACTCTTGGGTAAGTGAACTAACAGATGCAGCTCTCTTAAATGTCACTAAATTAAAATATATTCATATGACTGTACATATAGTGGGCATCTGACAGCAGACATGGAAGGAACTATTATGTTGTAACTTATGCTCATTAACTCTGTCTTTTTAGCTGGATTTCTCCACAGCCCAGTTAAATCTGTGTTTTTTAAAAATCTGAAGCATTTCCTCGCCAACAAGGTCAGACATGGTAAAGTTCATCTAGGGAAAGCAAATAATTCTCAGTGCAAATTGTCTGACAGCATAAATGATCATGCATGTAATGAAAAAGCTCCTAACTAGTCCAACACGTACTAGAACCAAGAAGTGGACAATGATTGTATACAGAAGAACAATGTTGTTAAGGATAGGATTAAGATACTGTAGATATTGAGATACTATAGATACTTCAGATATTCTTCTGAAGAGCAACTTGAGGTCATGCAAGATACACAAAGGAAAGGGAAAGTGTAGGCACAGAATGATCCTTCAGTAAATAGTGGAGGAGAAATACTTCTGGCAATACAACATTGTCCAAACACTTTTTATTTCTGTCTTAAAAATAACAATACAAAAGATTAACATCTTTGTGGTATTATCTGCAAATAGAGTGATTCAATTGAGGCAAAATAGTTTTTCATCTCTTCATTAACAGTTAAGGGTTTTAGCCATTTTAAAAATTTTTTGAAAGGCGTATTCATTTGTAACATCATTGGGCTGTGGTAGCACATATAACAAGTCTGGTCAGGATGTGCATTCTCAATGAAAATAGTGCAGTTACAATACAACCAAATAAAACAAATGCATGTGAGAAAAAGGTGTGAATTCAAGGTACATCATTTTGTAAGTTAAAAATCTTAAAATACTCCGGATCTGATTCACAGCATAACATTAAATGCATTGTGATCCTTCAGATTATCTGATCATGGGCTCCAGTATATGAACAAATAAATATGAATTTAATTATTAGTTTTCTTTACCTGTTGTTGTCTACATAACGTATCAACATTGGATAAAAGGCATAAAGGTCTCTGCAAAGAACAGCAAACTCATCAAGAATGAGTAGCTCAGCTTCTTGGGTGTCAGTTTTACTGTCTGCTCTCAGTTGCTCCTCTTCCACCACGATCTTTATAGCTTTCTTCTTCAACTTCTCCAGTGTTGGAATAAAGTGAGTTTTCAGCAGATCAGGCCTGGCTTTGCTGATGATGGGTTGAGCGTAAACTACACATAAAAATTTAGATAATCCTATGATTAATGCATAGTTGATGTTTTTCATCATATTAATATGAACTCTGCAGTTGGAGAAAATATAAAGTTCATAGTGCTTCACATTGTTTCTGGAGCTTCATAAAATTATTTATAAAACTATGAATATAGCTTTGTAACAACTGTGTGTATCGAGAGATTAAAATTACTTAGTAGGAATTCACATTATAAGTATTTCAGTCTTATGTCAATTAAACTACCACGGTTTTGTCAAGTAATATTTCTCAATTTAGAACCTAAACAAATCAGGGATTGAGACACAAAGTCCTCACAAATATACTGAGGGGTTTTTTTGGTGTGGTGTGGGTTTGGGGTTTTTTTTTGGGGGCGGGGGGTGCGGGGAGGGACGGGACACAGGGTGTGTGGAGTTTTTCGTGTATGATGTCAGAAAATAGTCAGAAGACAGTGTTCTGGAAGAATTACTTTACCTCTTTTGCCTTGGGCAAGCTAAAATGAAAATGAATGACTAATTCAAGATCATAGACCTATTTTGTACAATCATTAGTAATAAAATGCAGACCACTTGAATCAAAAACCCTTGCAAGAATCACACTAGTACATTATCTCCTTACCTAGATAAGCAGACAGTACAAAACTGTAAGCAGTGGTCTCTACAATTAATCAGCAAATTTCTTACTAAAGAATGGAATCTTTATTATTATTAAAGACTTTCTCATATTTAAAATAATGGTACTGAAAACCCAGTACCAACAGGTCATTAAAATTTAGCAGGAAATAATTACCTTTACACAGATCTTCTTGAACCACCTTACTGCATATTATACTCTTACACTGTTTAAAATTAATGATAAAATTTGGATACAGTAAATGTCTTCAGTTAGCTAGCTATTAAATGTTACAGGACATTGAGAAATCTTTCTGCTCATTTAATAGCTGGTACAGTTACTCAGGAAAAGCAACTAATTCTGAACTTGGGTTACTCCTGGGATTATTTCACCACATACACTTTCTTTCCCTTTTGTCCTGATATTTCATGAGCAGTATTCACAGGACTTACACTCTCTACTGCAATACTCAGTTCCTAGGTGTCTTGAAAATCAATGGAATTTACAACTCCAAATTAAACGCTAATACTCACACACTGGATAGAGAAGGTAAGATTTTCAAAATGCATTATGTTGTATAGAAAGCTCTCTGCTTACAGGGATGCTATAATGAATGCATAAAACCAATATTTTTTTAAAAAACCTAAATTACCATTCCCTTATTGTTACTTATCTACCTTTTATCTTTCTTTCCTGCTGTTTTTAATTACAATTTATTATTATTATTATATCACTGGGTAATATGGTAAAGTGTAGCAAAGTAATTAGATATTATTAGGTACACTTACTCTTTAAAAATATTTACAGTACCTGCAATTCTTTTCATCCAAGATGCTTCATCTATTCCCAGATTGTTGTTAATGATTTTCAGAATGTTTCCAAGAACGATGCTCAGATGCTCAGATGTTACCATTGTACAGCAAGGCCCAGCACTTTGAGGAACGCTCTCAGGCCCTCTTTCCCACCAGTAGGATAAATAGTTGCATAGCATGGGTAAGATAACCTCAATTACGTGAGGCATTTCTGTATACCTTGCTCCAGACTCTGCTAAATCATTGATTTCCTTTATTAGTCCATCCAACTGAGGGATCTCTGGACACATCTCTTCTACTGTATCAGGCATACCTAAAACTGCAAGTAAGGGCAGAAAAACAAAAGATTAATTCACCTCTGGGAAGAGGAAACAAACAGCTCAAAATTATAAGTGAGATTAAAATTAAACTGTACATAGTTCATGAACTCCGCACATCTGTCTGTCAACAAAAATGCCAGAAAAGAATTCCAGCTGTCAGATGCTTGTACTAGAAACTGAAGGGTGCTTATTCAGTAATTAACAACCTATCATAATCTAATGCCAGTCACCAGCAAAATTCTTGCTCACCACTGCTGCTTATAGAGCTGTCGGTAAAGAAGGGCTAGCACAAGCTTTTCCATAACTGCTTTTATATGCAAAACCTTATGAAACATACGGAATTGACCAATGTATATTTTTGGTTGTTTTTTTAAAGGAACAGTGTTTTTGGCAGGTAATGAATGATTCTTAATGGATCAATGAGGAAAATACTGAAATACTCTAAGATATGAGAGTCCATCAATAGTTAATTTGGGAGAGAAGCAAATGAAGAAAATCTCTGTAGAAGGACTCAAGCTCCTTTGATTAAGGATTCATGGAATCAAAAGTCATATTCTGTCAGGAGTTCCCTGTACCAAACTGCACTGGAGTACTGCTGAGACAAAAAAAAATATAGACAATTTTCCTCTTGCGTGATCCTAATAAGAACATAACTGTACATCTTAATAAAAATTTTTGTAATGAGGGTTGATCTTTGACTAAGTTTCAAGTATGCAGCTTCAGAAAAGAATTCAATTATCACGTTCAGAAAAATATCCAAATATGCCAGGAGAAAGGGAACAATGTTCACACAGTCTCAACAAAGCGGAGCAAGGCTAGAAGGACAAGATATGAAAGAGCAATAGTAGTTCTCTACTGAGGCATACACTTGGGTTTTCTTCATTATTACAATTTCTTTCTACTATTAGTAGTTGGAGGGGAGAAAACTTTTTTTTTTTTGGTGAGAGGAACAGTACTTACTTGCTCTTTCTCTTGCACTCTTTGTGTTGAAGACAGACAATGGGTTGTAATGGTTGAGAGAAGGTTCAAGGAATGCTACTGGAATGGCTGCTGCAAGAGAGGCTAAGCACTCACCAAGTGCGGGACGCTGCCTGTATAGGAAAGACACTAAAAGTTACCTGAGAGGAAAAGTCTTTCAGTAGGCTCTCAATGTCTAGCACGCATTATAAAGCAGCATTAACATTTATTGCTGATTGAGTTTACCTTTTTAATACATTAGGAACTATTTGACAATTTTGAAAAAATTTATCTCTCACATGAACTAAACTACTGGAAATTAAAATGCTATAAGAAACACAGGGTTTTTTTAAAAAAACCCTCCACCAAGTATTGTATATTAAAGGTAAACTGCTCCACAGTGCAACTGTGCAACTACAGACTATAGAACACATGTCTAGAATACTCACAAAAAATAGATTAGTAACTGCATATTCTTATTATGCTTCTGTTTTGCTTAAACAAAGATAGTATCTTGATAAGCTGGATGAAGGAACTGGTCCAGCTAAAAATAAACCTCACCATAAAATCAAAACTAACCAAGCCAAATGAACGGCAACAAAACATGCTCATAATTTGGCTGCATAAACAGTATTTAATAGAAAAAAAGAAAGAGGTGGAAATGTACAGATGAAGGTGTAAGAGATGCTGAGACAGTCCTTTTCAGTGTAAGATCAGACTCACACTGGCTTAAAACTAAGGCTAAGGTACTCTTTTGAAGTTCTGAAGCACTGTTTGTTTATACAAGATGCCTTATATGCTCTTCTTGACATACGGATTGGATAAAGATAGCAGACACCCTTCATCCTTTGAAGTGCCATGTTTTCTTGGAATGGACATGGACCTTTTGGAGTGGGTCCAGAGAAGGCCACAAAAATCATCAGAGGGCTGGAGCACCTCTCCTATGAAGAGAGGCTGAGAGAGTTGGGGTTGTTCAGCCTGGAGAAGAGAAGGCTCCGGAGAGACTTTATTGTAGCCCTTCAATAATTAGAATGGGCTTATAAGAAAGATGGGGACAAACTTTTTAGCAGGGCCTGTAGCAATAGCAGAAGGGGTAATGGTTTTAAACTAAAAGAGGGGAGATTTAGACTAAAGAAGAATTTTTTTACAATGAGGTTGGTGAAACATTGGAACAGGTTGCCCAGAGATGATAGATGCCCCAACCCTGGACACATTCATGATCAGGTTGGACAGGGCTCTGAGCAACCTGATGTAGCTGAAGATATCCCTGCTCACTGCAGGGGAATTGGACTACATGACCTTTAAAGGTCCCTTCCAACCCAAACTATTATATGATTCTATGATTGTTCAGCTTCCAGGAATAACAACAATCTCTTTAAGATTCCTTCATGTCAACAAAGCCTACCTCATCGTACAACCTAAAGTCAAAGATCGTGACCCATCTACTACTTCATCTTCAACTGCCTATGTCAGTTTTTATTTCACAAGCATGTTGGAATGTGAAAAGATATGCAGCTATATACTCTTCAGCTTCTTTTGTTGGAGGAGAAACAAAAGGAACTGGCAAAAGCAATGGCCTTACAGAACTGAAAAACATTACCAAAAAAAGGATTTTTGTTCACTTGGGTATTTCATGTAATGTGATTCACATAATATTACTCTGTTTCAAGGATGAATGCTCATTCTTTCTCTGTACAGAATTACTACACTTTACTGTTGTTTTACTGCCATCAAAGAAATGGAAAATGTAGAAATCAATTACCACAAGATTAAAAAGAACCTGTGCACTCCACCTATAGATCTATGTCATTTTCCTTACAACCTGACCATCCATATAGTGTACATTTTGCAAAAGAATACCTGATGGTTAGTATCACAGATATCACACATTGAACATTTCATTAAAAAACAAATTTTTGATAATATTAGAATTCCTACTATATTTTAGAGCACAGCAATGTTCTCTTCCAATTTAAATTGTAATGAAAGATGCAATATTATATATACAGGAGATTTCCTAAGTTTTCCTAAAAAGGAAACTTTGTTACATCTTTGCCCTCTGTTGGATCAAGAAGGAAAAACTTGGTGTGTGTTTATATATATATGTACATAAACACATATTAAAAAGTAGTTACATCAAATGCACTGAGGCTCTTCAATCACATGCATGACAACATCATAATGCATACTCATCTTTCTATATGAAAGGAGGATACCAAGAAGCTGAAAGAATGGAAGGTGAACAATTATACAACAAAGATAAGAAAATTACTCGAAGCACACAGACAGTTTCTGTCATATGGAAGTTCTAAATATGAGAAACCAAAGAAAAGCCTATAATTTTGCAGGATGGAAATTAGAAAAGATAAAAAGAATTTCAGAGCAGATAGTCACTGACATAAAAAACAAATAATGTAAAATAAATCACTCAGGGAACTGAGTGATTCAATAGAATTAATAGAGTAAAAGGTACTTAAAGAAAATCCTAATTAACAAAATATGTTAGGAAGACAACTAACTGGAAACATTCACTCCAAAGAATGAGGAAGAACTGTCAGAGGCTGATGTGCAAGTCTTGGAAGGAGTGGAAAACACTTGAAACGTAATGAAAACAATCTAGACTTTGAAATACCAAAGCAAGATAAAAGCCCACCAACTGATGGTAGTCATGAAGAAGCATTTCCTGTTATGCCACTGTTGTAACAGACTTTCTTACATCTTTGGCAGTCTTCAGTTTGAGAAGCTTCAAACAGGTCAAATCGAAGTCAAGCTGAACACTCTGGATATGTGTATATGACTGAATACAGCAGTTAATTTTTTCATATTTAACTACAGAAATGTTAAAAAGTGCTATAATTTCTTAACTTATGCAGAAATTAGTATTTCTTATTATTGATACAGATATTTAATAACTTGTGCTAAAATTCTTTGGAAACGTGTTTCTATAAACTAAAAGACCAAGGCACCATAAAGGGAAATACAACTTTAGAGTACTGGATATGAAAAGGCAGGTTTCAATCCCAAATTTAGGACCTAAATTTCTGATGCAGTGAATGAAAAGTAATGGGTACGTGGGTATAGCATGCTTACACCACTAATACTAAAATTGCCAGTAGAGCATTAGGACTCAATGTAGTCAAGATCTACAGCATTTTGCATCCAGTCCTCAACATTCATGAACCACAGAGATACTTAGCGAAGAAAGGTCCACAGAGAAAGAAACTCCTCTAACATCCTGTACAAGCTAAACCCACTTTGTACAAAGGATAAAACCCTTGACAATGGAAGTTTGTCACAACAAGGCAGCAGTAGCAGCAATCCAACTTAGCATTAGACCTGAGCCCCAGCAGTCAGGAGTCTTGTAGAATCAGTTGAACTATTTCAGCCATGAAAAGTGATATTCACCTATGAAAAATGAACTATGACTTACACTGCAATGGAAGGCAACATTTCTTAATGTCTCTGTCAAAATTCACTAGGAGAAAAACTGCACTTTGATTCTAAACCTGAGCATTGTTTAACATTGAATAACTGTTCAAGTCAGCTCAATCATTCACTTCTAAGTTTTGCTGAAATATTGAGCAGTGTGTTTGAAATCCTACCTCCCACCTAGACACTGATGTCTGCCTACAGTCTTAATTTAAGAGCCTGAGTGAGTCTAGTGAAAGCCTAACTAAATGAAATTCACAGTTGGAAACCTCTCCCATAGACTTCGGAAACTAATTTTTTCCTTGGATATATCTGATTGGATCACTCTTCCCTTCTAAGAAGAAAATTGCAGAAGGAAAAGGTGATGCTGCTAATATCGTTTAATGTAACTGCCCAGTGCTTATACCTCTTGCCAATCAAGTGGAGGCCTGTGCTGTGAGCTCTTCTCATCAAAAGGCAATTCAAACAATCACCTTTTATTTCCTGTGAGAAGAGCCTGATTGCTTATTAGAGTAGGAGTAAGGCACTTTCTATTTTGCCTATCAGATCTGTGTCAAAGAGTATTTAAGATTTTCAGGCCCAGAAATAGAAAAAAGAGAGTATAGCTTTGTAATTCAGTGATGGATGTGTACATGACTGAACATGGACGTACACAAGAACGAGCTTGTGCACATACATGCAGAATGGGAAGAAAGAGAAAGTCTGTCCATCAGACTTGCTCTTGCATTTTGCATTAAAGAATTACTGAATAAACTCTGGAAAGAAGAAAATGGAGACCAGTATTCCTCATACTAGGTCAAGTCTCTCCTAACCAGACTACAGAGTTGTATATCCTCCAGTTTAGTCTCTCTTGCAGGCCTCTGTGGATCTTAAAACTTTTCATTGCAAGAAAGATCATGAAAAGCGCCTAACCTAAAGTCTTCAGAAGCATAAGGAAGGGTTATGATTACCTTGGCTCCTGTCTTGTGATAGACAGACCAACAATTATTATTCTCTTTTCTGAAGTAGCAGATACCGATTTGAGCCTCTTTTAATGACAGAAGATCTAAAATCCAAAGCTCAGAACATATCATAGCAACTAGATGCTTAAAGGAATTTTAGACCCTAGTCTTTTTAAAATGCAAGTAACTGGTAAAGTGGTTTCCTTTGTAGAGTTAAAAGCTGTCAGAATGCTCTACATATGCTCAGGGCAACTATTTTGAGAACTCTGTATAGACTTAGGTGTGAGACAGACAGCCTACTTAGTACTCGGCCCACTTACCACAGCAACATGCAGTAGCCAAACTTTGGGAACCTTCATGGCAACCCATGGAAAAATTTAGCTTTCCCTATGAGAAAAATAAATTCCCTGCAGATACACTGGCATACAAAGGATAAGTTGTTTGCTTTTATTTAGTTTTGGGTTGGGTTTTTGTGTGCAACTTAACTCTAAGATATAGGCAATTACATTCCAGCTAAAGTGTATTTTAAACATGTTCACACTGTTTCAGATTCATCTTTCATTCAAACTGTCTTATTACCTAAACAGCACACTCCTAAAGAGGAGAAAATTTTACATGCTGAATTTCTCACTCAGTACCTTTCAACATAGATGTTCTTCCCAGTCCCAAGGGAATAGAGGCTACAAAGAATTCTGTAACACGAAACTTGTACATCACCCACTAGAAGAAAACAGGAAGTAGATGATCAGTATTTATTCAACTACTTTCCAAATACTAAACATCTGTTTTACACAATCTGATAAACAGTGTCTAAAACTTTTAGCATATGTATCATGAACATTCTAGGCTCTCAATACTCCACGCGTTATTTATCTTCAATTTCTCTGATACTTGGTCTGTCATCTACATTCATTTCAAAACCTAACATCATCAGATATACCAAGAGGCTAGCAGATACTTGCTAATAAGATATTACAGATTATTGCACTCGCAGAGTACAATTTTAAGCTAGACCACATCAGTCTGTGTATTTAACCTTCTCTGGGAACATGATCTAAAGGCTCCCCACCTTTTTAAAGAACGTCTTTTCATGACTAGCAATCTTTTAATTATCTTCTGCTTTGGAACTGTAATCACCCAAATATCCACACATACACAAAATTTTGGAACAGCATATTCCTGAATCTCAAGGAGGCATTTCAGTAATTTTAAATTAAATTATGCTAAAAACAAGGAAAATTTAAATTAAAAGAACTGAAATGGTTTTCAAATGTAAGAAAAAAACACACGAGGAATTAATAATGAGTTGTCTCCTTTAATCTAATGAAGTAAAAAATAAGCTTAATTTAATTTTCTGTAGGAAACCAGTCTCATCCACAGTGTTGGCAAGAAATCACTTAAGGGGAAATTTTATTTTCCCTCTCTCAGTGTTTGGAGAAATCCTGTACATAACTTGAAACTTACTGAGTATTATTTTTAAATATTCAATAGAAATAAGGTACTATGCACCTAATGGCAGATTTAATGCTGTGTGCTACTGAAAACAGAATTTCATCCTTTGAATTCATGCAATCATTACTAAAAAGTGTTTCTATCATTGTAACACAATAAGCTTCAAAAATAAAGTAAGAGACTTACAAAGTAAATCAATTCCAAACTGATATTGTGAAATATGTTCAAAAATTGATGTCAAGATTGGTAACAATGCTACTGTAGTATAATTTATATTCTGTGAAACACCCTTCATTTGTGTTCGTGAATGCGTAAATTTTCCAAGTTTAAGATTTTCTGAAGTTTTTTCCAGGTCTTCAGCTGCATTTTCAAAAAAGGCACGCAATCCAGCTTTAACAAGCTCAGATCCTGATTTCATAACGGTTCTGAAAAATAAGGGAGAATATTAAATTTGCATTGATCTTTAGTAGTTTTATAGCCATATATGTGCATGTTAGTTACATTCTATCAGTCTTTGAAGATACACACATGTATCAGTGAACTTTACATTATGAAATGAGAAGGACAGTTACATCTACATAGCAGTACAAGCAACAACTAGCTTGGAGTATTTCATACAAAATAATAACAAAAAACCTGCTTCTTCAGTCTTAACTTTCCAGTTTTTGTGATCTGCTTTCCAAGAAGTCAGTGCTGCCTTAGCAAACATCATAGGTGGTGAGAAAGCTCCTCACAGAATCACAGAATGCTGGGGATTGG
>NW_010287907.1:0-6467 GCF_000700745.2 Antrostomus carolinensis
AGGCGTAGAAATTGGGTTGCGGAGGCTGCGCGCAGTTGCGCGCGCGGGGAGGGCTCCTGCCAGCCAGCGGGGCTCTGCCCTCAGTGGCCAGGGCACCGGCCCCCCGCCGCCCTTCTGCTCCTTCCCCTGTCCCCGAAAAGGCAGAGGTTTGGGTT
Organism: Antrostomus carolinensis; assembly: GCF_000700745.2. Classification (NCBI taxonomy): domain Eukaryota; kingdom Metazoa; phylum Chordata; class Aves; order Caprimulgiformes; family Caprimulgidae; genus Antrostomus; species Antrostomus carolinensis. Next base: position 156 of record NW_010287907.1, read on the forward strand.
TAAATTCCGATGGGAAACCAGGGGTTTGGTGTTGGGTCCTCCCGGGACGTGGAGGACTTGTCAGGGCAGCTGCAAGTCTGAGCCGTGACTCACACGAGTCAGTCAGCACAATGTGAGGTAGCGTCTGGGAAAAAAGGCAGCTCTGCTATTTTAATTATCCTCTGTACTGGCCTTGTGGAACACAAAATGCTGGATTAATTTCAAATACTAAGGTTGACTCTGTTTTTCCCACTGCTGTACTGCAGAATCTATAGTCACCTTTTTTATGGGATCAACCAGAAGAACACCAGACTTTTTGTTCTTCTGCATTGTCATTTTTCAGCTGGAGACTTGTGCTGGGGGAAGCTCCCTCAGCGCAGCACCCTGGGCTGGAGCTCCTGCTTCACAGTCGGTGCTCACAGCCCTCGCGTGACAACTCTCACTAATACTTACTCCTTCTGTCAAGGCTGCATGGCCAGGCCCTAGCACCCATTCATAAATGGTAAGGAAAAAACTGTGACCCAAGAGAAGTAATGGGGTTTTTTTACCCTCATATTTGAAAAATTACAAAGCCACGTAGTCTGGGACATGAAAAAAAACTTTGCTGCAGTGAGGAATGAGGGAATACACTGAACTGGAAAATCCTGTAGTTCACAAGGGCTGGGCTAGCCAACTTGATAATTGTTTGGGGTTTTTTTTTCCTTCCACCTCTAATAAGAACTGGCGCATTCACAACAGAAGGGATTAACAATGCATAACCTCAACACAATGTCTTGAACTCTGTGAAGTAGAGATATTCAAATAAGGGGTTTGGGTGTCTGTCCCCATTCTGCTTTGCAAAATTACCCTTGTCTTGGTACCCAAAGGTTTTCAAAACACCAGAAGAAAAAGGTAGTTTGAACATGCGCGTGTTAACTTTTATCAGAACTGTGGCAGGGCTCTGTGTACTCAGGTGGTTGTATTTGGTGTGACACTGGACCTCTCTTCTCCAGAACTCCAGTCAGCCCAGAATGCAACAGAAAAGAGACCAAGTGGCACAACTGATGGAGGTCTCCCAGACAGAAGCCTTTGCTCAGGCACCATAGAGGAGCTCAGCTTATTGACAAAATTTTTCACAAGCTTCAGATTTAAACACTATTTAAAAAATAAGAGGCATTTTAATTTTATTTTAAAGCTTTTAGCTTAAAGCTATCAGTACATGCAAGGATTCCTGAACTCAGTAATTCTTCTCTTTAAAAACAACAAATATGCATGTCCAGCCAAACTAAAGGACTTGCATATACATGTAATTTTATTACTCATAAGCACTTTGTGCTCTGGTCAGTCTTACAGGTTTTATAGAGACCCTTCTGCCCAGGGCTTCTCTGATCCCCTGAGTTTCTCTCCTTAAGCAGTTAGTTTCCTCCTTTGTTGTTTAACAGGTCCCTGCATGACAAGTGCTTGCAGCTCTTGTTTTATGCATCTTTGTATTAATCATGCCACCATCACCTAATTCTTTTGTCGTATCTGGGGTAAACACGCTGCTCCAAACTCTGGACTCCTGCAGAGAACATGGGAAAACAACGGCTTCAACAGTCTCCAGCCACCCCATTGTTCTGCCCTGTTCAGCCTCCTCACATCATCACTGGTCACGGACACTCGCCAGTACCCCACTTCTTATCACAAGGAGCCTGAAACAGCTGTCATATAAGGCATAAGAATTTCAGTTTCATTTCTAGGGCCTGCTTGTCTTCTCATGCCATACATGGAAAAAAAAAAATCATGAGTCACTTCTTTCTGTTGTTTGTGGGCTTGGTTCAGTGCTGAGTGAGGCCAGGGGCGATGGTGCAGGATCTGTTAAGTCTGTCACCTGTCTTCAGTGCTGCTTCTGAGAAAAAAAGGCAGCAAGCATTAGAGAGACAGATATATATACTCACAGCTGTAGTCAGCGACAAATATTTATAGGAGATGCAGTGTAAATCTCTTATTATTTTAGAAGTAATTATATCATGAAAGTATTGTAGCAAATCACTGAAGTTCTTGCTTCAGTTTGCAAGCAAACAATAGGAACTGAACACCACCTTTCTTTCATTCTGTCATCTCTCAGCATTTAATTCTGAAAATGTGTTACTTCACAAAAGCACAGGTTTTCTAATGGGCAGATCAGGTATGTGGCATCACCACCGTCTTGTCAGGCATGTCTTTTTAAAAACACTTCAATTTTCTGCTTCATTTCTTTGGAATTTTAAAAGCCTTCCGTGTATTTGACACTGGGTGGTGAAGAATTCTGAATTCAATGATTGTTTATCTCTCATTATTAACAGAGGCATTTGGATTCCAAACTTTCAGTGATCAGCAACTGCGGACTGAAAGAGGCTGTTATGGTGACATCTCATTAAAACTTTCAAAAGACCTTCTCAGAGCTCAGATAATGTGGAAGCTTAATTTGTCCATATGGATGGTCAAATGCCAACACCCCACACTGCTTACAAAGAAAATCCCTCATAAGAATTCTCAAGAACAGCAAAATATGCTGACGTGGAAGGACACTGCATGACTAAGGTGGAAAATAACATGGGCAGTTTTATTTGAAGCTTTGTACAAGCCTCTGTTTCAAAAAATATTCATACATCCATAGGTAAAAGCAAATGAATGTCTTAACAAGTAGGTTATATTGCATAAAGTCAGACAAAAGTTAAATAATGCAAAAGTTAAGATAGCCCATGAAACCTGATCTGGTGCCTCATGTGTATGCCTTACAATACTGATAGCAACCAGCCCCCAAAGCCTGTGTGTTGTCTTCTTGCAATCTTACCCCATTCACTAAATGAAGGAACAAATAAAACTTTAATTCCTGCAGAAACACGTACCCAGACACAGGAATTTGGAACACTAATGGTTTCAACAAAGCCACAGAGCCAGTGCATCTCTCTGATTTACCTACTCTCACTCTGTCACCCCATCTCAGAAATTCCCCTGCTTTTTATTATCTGTGACCATATTTCCTAAATTTCTCCCCATCACTTAGCTTCTCATCAACCCTCATTTTTCCTCTCATTCTCACTGCTTTTCAGAGCTCTTTTTAGTAATTCAGCCAGTTCCAGTTTCTCAATTTCATATTTATTTTCACTCTCTTCAGGAAACCACTTCTGCAGTATCTCTGATAATTACGTATCTCACATGATTAGATATACTTTTACCACTTTCATAACACTGAAGAGTGCTGGCTCCAAACAAAGAAACATCTGCTGTGATTTACAACTTACCTAAAGGAAAGCCATACCCATCTCTGTGTTGAGCAGCTAGAGAGCTGGGTGGTGATGTAAATGAAGTGATGAATCAGGTTTTGTTTGGTGAACAAAAGCATCACAGTTCTCTCCCAAGATCTCCTGCCAGTGGCGCATAATCTAGAATACAAAGAATGAAGTAAATAAAATAAAAATAATTGGGCTGAATAGTGGCAGAAGAATAACAGCTGCATTCAGAAAGTGGAGAATCATATGGTATACTGGTGTAAGCTTCTAGTAGTTATAGCATCTCGTAGTGCCAACATTAATAATCCTGAAAAAACTCCTGTAAGGAAACTATATAAATATTATTCTAACCTCCACTTTACTGATAAGGAAACTGAGACTGAGACTTACTGTATTAGTGATAACTTGAAAATGAGTTTCATTTCAAACCTGAGACATTTCCATGTCTCCAGCTGAGCTGCCAGCTCCTAAAGCACACCACATTATTGAACACTGGAAATTCAGCTCTCGGTGTTTTGCCCAGAGTCACACAGTGACTGGGAATCAGAGCTTGCATTGAAAGACAGCATTTCCAGGGCACAGCGATGCCAGAGTCCAGCAAACCATGCTGAATTACACTGAAGTGGTCACCAACAGCACAGGCGGCTTGCACACACATCTGCATTGGGCTGGAACCACTTGGATGGTACAGACTTGAAGAGTTTGACATTCTCAGACAGCATTGCTTTTACTGCCTGCCTAGAATAAATTCTAAAACAGAAAAGGGACTGGAAAAAAGTAATAAATGAGGAGGTATTGTAGGAAATAGTAAAAAAGTGTTTAAAAGGGAACCAAAAAAGCATGAAATAGATGAAGAGTAAAACACACTGGTACCAAGCTGTATTTTAAGGATCTATTCCCACTAGACAATATGGGCTCTGTTCTAGATTTTTTTTTTTTTCCTAACACGGGCTCAGTTTAGAAGTGGGGTAGACAGCCACATCTTCAAAGGAGTTTTCAGAACCAAAAAGCATCTGAAAAAAAAAAAAAAAAAAAAAAGAGTTGCAAAACCTTGAAATCTGGGATGTTGGCCCATTCATAGTCTGCATCATATTATCATCCACACTGACACATCCACCATTACAGTCACTGAATATTTAGCATCTCTCAGCCCTGCAATGTCATCACCCTTTGCTTTCTAACTCCTTAAACCACAGAGAAATGTGATCTTTCTCTTAATTCTCAAAGCAACCTTTGAGCTTTCCACAGTTTTCAGTTTTAAATTATGATTTTAAGAGATGCTTACCTAGCATTCCCCAGAGTTGCTAGTGGGAATTTTGCATTCTTATATGCAGCATAAATATCAATTCAGGAGAGAAGCTCCTGGGCTTCAGCAGTTATGCACAGGAGCGTATTCCTCAAAACGCTCAGAAAAACTTGCTGTGAACATGAGGGACTGGAAGGGAGCCAGCAGGCATCCACTTGACATGCAGTCACTTTTTTTATTTCACCCTGGAGCATCCCAGGACGAGCACGCATCAAGGTGAAAGGGAACGTGCACTTGCTTTAAAATTTCCCCACTGCTTCTCCTTCCTCCTTGCTCTGCTAGTGTCAACTGTGCTCTACAGTACCAACCCAGAAAGCACCACCACAAAACAAACTCCTCAGTACAAAGAAAAGATTATGCTGTTTGGGCTCTGAATTGTAATTATATGGTCTTAGTCAAATTACTTCACCACTTTGCACTTATTAATGTTTAGGATTGAGCACCACCATGTGTTTTCAGAGCTAAGTAAAAGGATTTACCTGTGCCACATGAATGTTGACAGGATCAGAGCATTTTTCTACAGCACCTAGGACAAAGATGTCCTTGTCACAGCTCAGGATACTAAAACACCAGTATCATACCAGAAACAAAATATGCACAAATACTTATATATACTTTTTCATACTCCTTCTCAAACAGAAAACCAAAACTCTACTGCCTCTTCAACAGAGCTTTTTAAAAGCCAGCTAGCAAATAATAATAATAATAATAAAATTTTTAAAAGCATACAAATGGAGAGGTGATCACACTATATATCTCTTTCATAGCCTGAATTTTTAAACAGGCCTGGAAGGTGCACAGTTTTCCAACAGGGTGTGACTTTAATTACTAGTTGCAGCTTTGGAAGCTCTCCAGCAGTACTGTAATGCACTGCCTCCGCGCGGAAGACAACTGTGTGTCTAATTAAAGGAAAAAACAAACGCTTTGTGACTGGGATACATACATAACAACTGGTTTTATGTGGATTTACAGGCAGTCAGAAGCTAAACTCAACATGGAGTCACTACAGTAGTCTGCCATTTGTACCACTTTTTTGGAAACCAAAGTGCTTTTATGCTAAAACCTGAATATAGAACAGAACTCAAGACACATATCCAGGGAGGAAATACTGTAAATTCGTATCCACTCAGGAAAGAAATCAGGCTTCTACACAGTTTTTGTTTATACTCTACTTCTTCACTGAGATTTGCCTGACTCTTAAAAGTTACAGCAGCCATTCTGAAGAAACTCGTACTTGGTGCAGGGCTGCTTACCTCTGCTCTTTTGTTTCCTAATTATCACCAAAAGAAAAAGAGAGAGAAAATTATCTAACCTCTCCACAAAGCAAGACTTAAGATGAGTCAGGGCTGAAACTTTCACTTCCTCCCTCAAATTTAACAGTCTCTACTGATGCCAAGGGGAACTGCAGACTGTATCATCCATCTCCACTTGATTTCGCATACGTAAGAAACAAGACTTTACCACTGAACAATTTCCTTTCCTTTAAACTATTTCTGCAAAGCAGAGCACCTGCGTGCAAAAGGCCACCTTTGTGAAAAATACATTTTCTTCTACATCTGTTGTCCATGCACAAAACCACTGCAGCCGAAGCCAGTGCCCAAGAATCCCAACAGCAGCTGAGAAGCGGCTCTTGGTTCAACAGCCACAAAAAGGCAGTAAGTGTGTGGAGTCAGCTCAGCAGCTGACAGAGCTCGGCGCCAGAGCCCTGGGTACGGAGCCGTCTCCCTTCGGGGTTAATCATGAAACACAGACGCTGCCGGCAGGAGCTGCCCGTGGGAACTGCTGCCCCTGGCC